>NC_084471.1:59770518-60073549 GCF_027409185.1 Cynocephalus volans | reverse complement strand
TCTCAGAATCCCCCTTTCTCTGAAAACCCCCAGAGTCTCACTAACCTTGTAGAATCCCTTCTCTTTACTCATCAGCCCACCTGGGATGACTGCCAGCAGCTCCTCCAGGTCCTGTTCACCAGCAAGGAGAAACAACAGATCCTCCTGGAGGCTTGAAAGAACGTTCCAGGAGCCAATGGGTGACCTACCCTCCTCCCTGATGGCATAGATGCAGGGTTCCCGTTGACCAGACCTAACTGGGATTTTAACTCAGCAGAAAGTAGGGAACACCTGAAGGTCTATCGCCAGGCTCTAATGGCAGGTCTCTGAGGGGCAGCAAAATGCCCCACCAATTTGACTAAGGGAAGAGTGGCCCAATGAGTCTCTGTCAGCATTTTTGGAGAGACTCATGGAGGCGTTCCGTCATTTTACCCCATATGATCCTAGCAGTGAGGAGCACAAGTCTACAGTGACAGTTGCTTTTATTGACCAGTTTAGTAGAGACATGAGGAAGAAACTGCAGAAGCTTGAAGGGCTACAAGATGAGTCATTGAGGGAATTAGTGCAGGTGGCTGAAAAGGTTAATCATAATAGAGAGACAGAGGAGGAAAAAGAAGAAAGAAAGCAGAAAGAGCAGGAAGCTAAAGAAATAAAGAGAGAAAAGCACCAAGAAAGAAGTTGTCACAAAATTCTGGCCACTGTAGTCAGGGAAACTAATAAGACAGTACCGAGCAACAGGAAGGGACCCCTAGCAAAGGGTCAATGTGCATACTGCAAGGAAAAAGGACATTGGGCTCGAGAATGCTCCAAGAAAAAGAAAAAGCCTCAGTCCCGCAAGGTCTTGGCCCTGCAGGAGGACAGTGATTAGAGGTGATGGGGTTTGGACCCCCTCCTCGAACCCAGGGTAACCCTAACAGTGGAGGGGAAGCCTACTCAGTTCATAGTAGATACTGGAGCCAAGAATTCAGTATTACAACAAGCAAATGGACCCCTTCTCAAAAAGAAGTCATGGGTACCAGGGGCTACAGGGTACAGGAAGTATTCATGGACTACCCAAAGAACGGTGGACCCAGGTGTGGGCCGGGTATCCCACTCATTCATTGTCATTCCTGAGTGCCCCTACCCACTACTGGGAAGAGACCTCCTCACCAAAATGGGTGCTCAAATTCATTTTGACCCAAGGGACCTCGGGTGTTAGATCGACAAGGAAAGCCTCTCCAGGTACTAACTCTCAGGTTGGAAGATGAATACCAATTGTTTGAAAAACAAGGGCGGGAGACCGGACAGATGGACTGGTGGTTAGAAAACTACCCCCAGGTGTGGGCAGAAACTGCAGGGATAGGGAAGGCTAAAAACCGGCCCCCCCATCCACATAGAGCTGAAGGCTCAGGCCAGTCTTATAGCTGTCTGACAATACCCAATGTCCCGAGAGGCACACAAAGGCATCTGACCCCACATTGCCCATTTGCTCCAGCTGGGGATCCTATGGAAGTGCCAATCAGCCTGGAACACGCCCTGTCTGCCTGTCCGAAAACCTGGGACTAATGACTACCGGCCGGTCCAAGATCTCTGAGAGGTAAACAAATGTGTGGCCGACCTCCATGCCACCATCCCTAATCCCTATAATATTTTAAGTTCTTTACTTCCAGGCAGGACCTGGTACTCAGTACTGGACCTCAAATATGCATTCTTCTGCTTACTGTTGGCTGTAAAAAGTCAAGATTACTTTGCCTTTGAGTGGAAAGATCCAGATACTGACCTAGCAGGACAACTCACATGGACCCGCCTGCCTTAAGGGTTCAAAAACTCACCCACCATCTTCGATGAGGCCCTCCACCAAGACTTGGCTATGTTCCGGGCCTCTAACTCCCAGGTAACTCTGTTACAGTATGTAGATGACAACCTCCTGGCAGCAGCTGATGAGGAACTGTGTCTGGAAGGGACAAAGCATCTCCTCACAGAGTTGGGAGAACTGGGCTATCGAGTCTCCGCCAAAAAGGCTCAGATCTGCAAGCGACAGGTCAGTTACCTGGGGTACCTTCTTAAAGATGGGAAAAGATGGTTATCTGAGGCCAGAAAAGAGACAGTGTTTCATATTCTGCCACCCACTAACCCAAGACAAGTCAGGGAATATTTGGGTACTGCCGGGTTCTGCCGCCTATTGATTCCTGGTTTTGCTGAGATGGCAGCCCCATTATATCCCCTCACTAAGAACAGTCAGCCCTTCAAGTGGGGAAAGGAAGAACAACAGGCTTTTAACAACATCAAGATGGCCTTGATGTCCGCACCGGCTCTGGGTCTCCCCAACGTAACCAAGCCCTTCCACCTGTATGTGGCAGAAAATAAGGGGGTTACAAAGGGGGTCCTAACTCAAAAACTGGGGCCCTGGAAAAGGCCTGTAGCATATCTGTCTAAAAAACTAGACCCAGTAGCCTCGGGGTGGCCAGCTTGTCTAAGAATCATAGCGGCAGTCGCAGTTCTAGTAAAAGATGCTGACAAGTTAACTATGGGACAGAGTTTGGTAATTTTGGCACCTCATGTCTAAGATAGTATTGTACGCCAGACCCCCGACCGCTGGCTCACAAATGCTCACATGACTCACTATCAGACTCTGTTACTGAATTCAGACCGGGTTACTTTTGCTTCCCTGGCGAGCTTAAATCCAGCCATGTTGCTCCCAGACCCTGACCTTGACCCTCCTATCCATGACTGCCAGCGAGTGCTTGTAGAGGCACATGGATGGTGGAAAGACTTGTCAGATCAGCCTCTGACAGACGCCGAAGCCACCTGGTTTACTGATGGCAGCAGGTTCCTGGAGGAAGGAGTACGAAAAGCAGGAGCCGCTATAGTAGATGACCAGAACCTGATATAGGCACAGACCTTACCTGCAGGAACGTCGGCCCAGAAGGCAGAACTCATCACCCTCACAAAAGCCCTTGAACTAGGAGAGGGCAAAAGAATCAACATCTATATGGACAGCAGGTATGCCTTTGCCACTGCCCATGTGCACGGTGCCATCTATCAACAGCGGGACCTGCTAACCTCTGGAGGAAAAGAAATCAAAAACAAGGCAGAGATCATAGCTCTGCTAGAGGCCCTTCACCAACCGCTAAAAGTGAGTATTATACACTGCCCAGGCCACCAGAAAGGATTCCCCCATTGCCAGGGGAAACAACTTGGCCGATTCTGAGGCAAGGGCGGCAGCCCATGGGCCCATGTCTATTCTATTAGTTAACATCCCTGAGCTAGAAAAGCCCAAGTTTAAATACTCTGCTGAGGACATAGCAGTGATCTCAAGGGGCTCTAATAAATATTATAATCAGGAAAAAGGGTGCTGGCATGCAACGTCAGGCAAGCCTATCTTGCCACAAGAACAAGCATGCACCATGATCAAACATATGCACCAATGGACTCATCTAGGAGTAAACAAATTGGTCCAAACTGCCCTAAGAACAAAATATCATATCATAGGACTAAAACAATTAGTAGAGCAAATAGTTAAAAGCGGTGTACCTTGTCAAAAAGTAAATGTCTGCAAAAATACAGTGGGACCTGGCAAGAGACTTAGGGGAGACAGACCAAGATTATATTGGGAAGTAGACTTTACAGAAATCATGGCAGGCAGATATGGTTACAAGTATCTCCTAGTTTTTATAGACACCTTCTCTCGATGGGTAGAAGCATTTCCAATGAAAGAAGAAACAGCCACAGTTGTGGTCAAGAAAATCCTGGAAGAAATCTTCCCACGCTTCGGGGAGCCCAAGGTAATCGGGTCCGACAATGGACCCGCCTTTGTTGCCAAGGTAAGTCAGGGAGTGGCCAGATACCTAGAGGTCAATTGGAAAGTACATTGTGTCTATAGATCCCAGAGTTCAGGACAGGTAAAAAGGATGAACAGGACTCTAAAAGAGACCCTGACTAAATTAACCATGGAGACTGCATATACTGGGTGGTGCTCCTTCCCTCGGCCCTGTTTAGAGCTAGGAACACCCCCTCCCGGTTCAACCTGACTCCCTTTGAAATTTTCTATGGTACCCCTGCCCCCTTGACTTTACTGGGGGATGCTTTTGAACCTGTTTGCCACAGTAACAGTGACTTATATGCCAGGTTAAAAGGACTGCAAGCAGTGCAGAAGGAAGTCTGGATGCAGCTGGCGGCCACCTATCAGCCTGGGACCCCCGAAATTTCTCACCAGCTCCAGGTTGGGGACAGAGTCTATGTAAGGCGACACCGCTCCAATCTTTGGAACCCTGCTGGAAGAGACCTTACTTGGTGCTCCTGACGACACCAACAGCTGTAAAGGTAGACGGGATCTCTGCTTGGATCCACACCTTGCATGTAAAACCTGCGCTGCCAGAGGACCAAGGACCGGGAGACGCCGCCTGGAGAGTCCAGAGTTCCAAGGAACACCCCTTAAGACTGAAAATTGTTCAGACACCGTAAATGTTGTAAGATGAAAACTCTCTTGCTCCTCTTATGCCTAACAATTCTCTTCCAGGGCCCAAGAGCTAGCAGCCCACATATCCCCAGAAATTTCACTTGGTATGTTGTAAATGGGGTGGGAGATACAATCTGGAGTTAATCCAAGGTGACTACAGGAGGTTGGTGGCCTGACTTATTTCCAGATATGTGTAAACTAGCTTTAGGAGCCCCAGGCAACTGGGATTTAGAAGAATACTTTGATAGCCATCAGATGGGAAAAGGGATTTACATGGGGACTACGGTTTTACAAAACAGAATATAATGTTGGGCTGTTGTTTACCATCAAACTCAAAATAGAAACCCAGAATACTGCCATAGGCCCAAATAAATACTTAGTTCTAGGGGTCAAACCAAAGACTACCCCAGCACCCCCGGGTACCCAACCAGAGCCCTCAGTCCCCACTGCAGAGTCAGAGGCTGCAGCACCAAAGGAAATGACTCAGCCCCCTGAGCCTAAGCCTCCAAACAACCTGGGTTATTCCGCTTAATTTCTGAAGCCTTCAAGGTCTTAAATAGTACCAATCCCAATGCTACCTGCTCCTGCTGGCTTTGTTATAATGTTGCTCCCCCATATTATGAAGGAATAGCCTTCAGAAATAAAATTAATACTATAACTGATGTCTCCAACTGTCTTTGGCAGCAATGACAGGCCAAACTCACTCTGTCAGCAGTTATGGGGCAAGGAACATGTGTGGGGAAAATACCTTCCTCACACAGCCAGCTGTGCAACCAGACTCTTAACTTAACCAAGTGGTCTGGTGACACATATCTGTTGCCCCCTCCAGAAGGATGGTGGGCCTGCGCTACTGGGGTCATGCCCTGTGTTAGCTTTCAGGTCCTAAAAGGGACCCAAGATTTCTGTGTCTTGGTTCGGTTGTTGCCTCGGCTCATTTATCATCCATATGAAGAACTATTATCATATTGGGATAAAGATAACAGGAACTACCAAACCAAAAGGGAGCCCCTAAGTATCACGCTCTCTGTTCTCTTGGGCTTAGGATTGGGAGCAGCTGGGGCAGCTACAGGAGCTTCAGCTCTGGCTATTCAACATCAGAATTACCAAAGTTCACAGGAAGCCACAGATGCTGATATTAAAGAAATAAAAAATTCAATTACTAAATTACAAGAGTCTCTCACCTCTCTTTCTGAGGTGGTCCTGCAAAATAGAAGGGGACTAAACCTCTTGTTTCTTCAGCAAGGGGGGCTCTGCGCTGCACCAAGAGAAGAATGTTGTTTTTACATTGATCACTCAGGGGTAATTAAAAACTCCATGGCCAAAATTAGAGAAGACCTGGCCAAAAGAACAAAAGAAAGGGAACAAAATCAGGGATAGTTTAAGTCATGGTTCAACTCCTCCCCATGGCTCACAACCCTCGTGTCTACCCTGCTGGGACCATTAGTTATTTTCGTATTGTTTCTAACCTTTGGTCCCTGCATTTTAAGTCGCTTAGTAGCTTTTATTAGAAAACGTGTTAGTACTGTCCAAATTATAATGTTAAGACAACAACATCAGGAATTAAATCAACAAGAGACAAGTATTTCATGATTGAAATACGCACAAGAAAAAGGGGGGATTGTAAGAATAAAATATAACTTTAACATGCGCAATTTGCTTCTGACAAGAAAACATAACTAATGCCATTTTAAGTAAGGCAGCTTCTAAGGGGATATGCAGAGGCCAGGCAAGTCAAGGCAGGCCCAGGCACGCTAAATTCCAGGAAAGGAGTAATCACCACCTGGTTCCAGGAACTGACCAATTCCTTATCTAGAGGCCACCTGGCCACAAGGAAGATAAACGATTGGGAAATATGCTATTCCTTATCAGTGTGCCAGCCTGCTAAAGCCCACCAATAAATCCAAAGGTCACCTCTGGTAACCTGTAAACAATAAACAACTCATCCTGTTGCCAAAGTCTGTCTAAAAAACTGTATAAAAAGTGCTTGTGTTAAGAGCTCGGGGTCGCTCCTGTCCAGGAGACTGAGTGACCCCAGCATGCTGGAATAAACTCCTCTTGCTTGATTGCAGCAGTCTCTGTCTCGTGGTCTTTGTGAGGTGAGCCATCCCGACGTGTGGGATTTGTGCATGGTGCACAAGTCTTACAGTGTCATGGGTGCATGCTCAGTAGGCAGTGGTGTTCATCACGGTCATACCAGGAGGGTCATTGTAACAATCATCTTGATGCTTTGTGCACAGGTGGGGATTCCTAAAGGGGTCTTAAAGTTAATCTGTAACCTTTATAATTATAGTAAACAAGCCTTGGGGAGGGGTTTTGCAACTCAGTAAATATCTGTTTCCTCTCTTATCTCAGTCTATTTTGTCAGGAAAGCCCATGGGGTAATTATTTGCCCTGAGGGATCTCATGACTGAGGAGTGGAAAAGTAACAAAGTGTCCTCTGCAGGGAAAATGGAGTCAGTTTGGTTCACAGGCTTAGCCTTACTCTGTTTCATACAAATAACTCTTCAAGACCCTGCTTTTGACTCTTTTGTGTATATACCCAGAAGAAGTGAAATTGCTGGATCGTATGGTTATTCTATTTTTAATTTTTAGAGAAATCACCATATTGTTTTCCATAATCATTGTACCAGTTTACATTCCCTCCAACAGGGCAAAGATGTTCCAAATTCTCCACTTACTTGCCAACACTTATTTTCTGTTTTCTTTTTGTCTTGTTTCATTTTCTTTATTTTGATAGTAGATATCCTAATGGGTACAAAGTGGTATCTCATTACGGTTTTAATTTTATTTCCCAAATGATTAGTGATGTTGAGCATCTTTTCATGTTTTTATTGACCATTTGTATATTTTCTTTGGAAAAATGTCTGCTCAAGTTCTTTGTCCATTTTTGAATCAGTTTTTTTTTCTTTTTTTCTCTTTTTGCTGTTGACTTTTAGGAGTTTTCTATATTTTCTGGATATTAATCCCTTATCAAATGTTTCTCTAGATATTCTGGATATTAATCCCTTCTCCCATTCTGTGAATTGCCTTCTCCTCTGTTGAGTGTCTTTTGATGCACAGATTAAAAAAATTTTCATAAGGTCTAAATTTTTATTTTTTTGTGGCCTGTGCTGTTTGGTGTTTGTTATATTGAAGAAATCATTGCCAAATTCAATGTTGAGAAAACCTTTTTCTATATTTTCTTCAAAGAGTTTATAAGTTTTATAAGTTTTATAAGTTTTGGTCTTACATGTAAGTTATGGATTTATTTGGAGATAATTTTGCATATGGTGTCAAGCAAGGGTCTAACTTCATTCTTTTACATGTGGATATCCAGTTTTCCCAACACCATTTGTTGAAACGACTATTTGTTCCTCAGTAAATAGTCTTTGCACACTTGCCAAACATAATTTGGCCATATATGTAAAGGTTTATTTCTGGACTCTCTTTTCTATTTCATTGGTCTGTACGTCTTTCTTTATGCCAGTACTGCACTATTTTGATTACTATAGCTTTGTAGCAAGTTTTGAAATGAGGAAGTGTGGTTTTGTTGTTTTTCAGCATTTTTTTGTCTATTTGGAGTCTTTGAGATTTCATATTCCATATAAATTTTAGGGTGGATTTGTCTATTTTTGTGAAAAACATCACTGGGATTTTGAGAATAAAAAAACAAACAACCTGGTTCAAAAATGAATAAAGGACTTAAATAGACATTTTTCCAAAGAAGATATACAAGTGGTCAATAAGAACAAGAAAATATGCTCAACATCACTAGTCATTAAATCTGTACATAACTTTGGGTAGCACTGACATCTTAACAATATTAAATCTTTCAATCCATGAACTTGTCATGTCATTCTATTTACTTACATCTTTAATTTCTTTCAGAAATATTTTATAACAAGTTTTTTACCTCCTTGGTTAAGATAATTCCTAAGCATTTCTTTTTTTTGGATGCTATTGTAAATTGAATTGTTTTCTTAATTTCATTTTCAGATTGTTTATTGTTAGTGTACAGAAATGCAACTAATTTTGTGTGTTGACTTTGTATCCTGCTACTTTGCTGAATTGATTTATTCATTCTAACAGCTTGTTTTTTGATCACCACAGCTTTTAAGTTTTGCTGTTTATTACAATTGATAGTTAAGAAATGTGCAGGAAAAGGTGCTTTGCTGGAGTTACCCTTTTCAGGAGAGTATTTTTAAAATGAAATCCAAACATTTCATGCCTAAGTTTGTTAGATTTTGCTTTTTAAAATCTTGGCAAAAAATTATAAATTGAAATTGATCACTTAAAGATTAGTATTTCCAAAACTGCTTGGCAAAATAGAAGCCTGGGATGGAGAAACCAGATTGCCTTTGTCAGCTTCTCTCATGCTTTCTGTGGAATATGACATTTTTTCCAGAACTGACCACAATTCTACAATGCTGAATAATTGTATACTGCCACTTCCCAGTTCCAACGTAGGATTTGCTTGTGTGCCAGAAAGGCTGTTAGAATTGGCGAACGAGCTGTAGCATCGCTGCAGCTGGATAGGTTATCATTCTACCTTCCTTCTGTAACACATCCTGGTGCTTACTCCAGGTATGCTGGAGCAGGCTCATACTGGCTGGCAAGAGTCAATTGTAAAGTTCTCAAGAACGTTATGAGTTGGTAGTAAAACAGACATTAGAAATTAAATTATATAAACTTACAACTAAACAATGATATTAAAATTGCAGATAATAAAAATGTAAAATTCATGATTTCCTAATTATTTTATCACGTTTTATATTATGTATGTTCTAAAGGTCATTACATCTTTTGTATGTGTATGGTGTAAATGCTATATAATGCTATACTGCTGCACGTCTGTTTCCAAAGTCATGTCACATTGGTACCTTGAAATGGGCTATGGTGAAAGTCTTTACACCTTGCAGATTTACAAATGCTATAAATCTGAGATTTCACCAGAGGGCCAGCTGTTAAACATTCACCAATACACCGCTGCCCTCATCCTTTTACATCTTCCCATGTCAAACTAAACCTCAGTACTTCCTGTTTTATAGAAATGACATCATTGCATATTAGGATGAATAATACTATAACCTGGGAATTTGATTACAAAACGACACTCTTCTCATTATTTAGAGCAATACATTGCAAACAACTGTTCCAAAGTTTGGAGGCCAGTACTGACTTCTAATATGTGAAGTGTCTATGGTCAATAAGGGAATTGCACAAATGCTATTCAGTGAGAGCTCTGAATTTGAGAGACATTAATTTGTATTTCAAAATAAGAGGAATAGAAAATAACTAAATAAATGTTGCCTTTTAAAATCCTCATGATAATCTTATGCTTTTTAGTAATAGTCACATTGTAAAGAGAAAGAAATAGAAGTTTAGAGAAGGGTAGGAATTAAACGTTGGTGCCTCGGTAAGCAAGTGGCAGAGCTAGGTTGGATTCCTAGCCTTCCAAATCCAGGGCTGATGTTCTTTCTAATGTAATTTCCTGTTTCTCAAATTCGCAGTCTATGTGGCATATTTTCCCATCTACTATAGTTTCTCTTGAATCATAGTAAAAAGAAGCACTTAATTACTGGATGTCAAAGATCCTTACAGGAAGACATAATGCAATATTTTATCCATCTCTCAAATGTTAAAAAAAGTATTATCTATTTTCTTGTTTAAATGTTTTCTCTCTTACATTACATGCATTATTAATCAAATTGATCTCTAGTTAAAAATTTTAAGCTACTTTCGTTTCAGTTGAACTTTCTTCCTCAAAAATCACAAAAATTTTCCTGAAATACTGAAGTCACATTGAAGGAGAGAAAAATTAATATAATACCCCAGGTCATTCTTTTAGCAGCTTTAGATAGGGAATTTAATAAATTATCCTTAGAGGGTTTTTGGAAGTCATAGGAAAAATCTTCCTTTTAATGATCATTCTTTAATTGCCCTTTCTCAACTTTTTTCGGTGAATGTACTAATACATGTGTTTGAGGTGTTTTCTTATATATTAATTTTCCTTTTCTTCTCTTTTTATTGTTTTGTATATTACTTATACTTTTTATATCATTTACATTCTATAATAATAAAATTGTTTCTTTCAATTTAGTGTTGGTAAAGTTGTTCTCATAAACCAGTCCATTTCTGTAGATTCTTTGTCAGCAGCTTTTCTTTTCTTTTTGTCTTTTTTGTGACCGGTAAGGGGATCGCAACCCTTGGCTTGGTGTTGCCTGCACGGCGGCCAGCCAGTGAGCACGGCGGCCAGCCAGTGAGCACACCGGCCATCCCTATATAGGATCCAAACCCGCGGTGGGAGCGTCGCTGCGCTCCCAGTGCCACACTCTCCCGAGTGCACCACGGGGTCGGCCCCAGCAGCTTTTCTTATAAAGTTGGATTCTGTTTATTTATGCTTCTTTTCATTCATCTTCCATGTGTTTCTTTTTAGTAGTGGATATCATATTTTCTCATTGTTTGAAACGTGTTATTATGATAACAATTATAACATAATAACATTTATACTAAACACATGGAGATTTTGTTCTCACCTTTTCAAGCTCCATTTTAAGCTCTACTTTTTGGCCTCTAATAATCAATTTATAAGTATTCTTCATCCATAAATTAAACCTCAAAAATTCTGTAATGGCATGTTTGTTCATTTATACATCTGGACTGCAGTCATACTCACCCTTTATTTTCACTTGCAGACATACATTATTTTTCATGAGAATAGATTTTTATTCTTTAAGAATAAATAAAAGGTTAATAAATCAACATTCTCTTAATTTCAAAGGACATTACTACTGATTGCCATTATTTTTGAAGTCACTAGGCTTAGCTAGTCAGCACTGCTTAGAGGGAAGGAAACTTGAATAAAGTTTATAGAATTGAGCATTTTTTGTGTTGTCATCAACCCTATTTTGTTGTAGTCTTGACATTTGTAAATGAAAATAGTGTTTTTCTTTTGGTAGTAATTGTACAAAAATAATTTTAAAACATGAATTCTTTGAGTTTCTTGGATTAAAGTTCTCATCAATTTAGTAATTTTATAGTTACTTGGTTTTTAAAATTATCTTGCATTTTATGTGCCCTCTTAAAGAAATATGTATTCAGTTCTTATTCTACACTTAATAAATGGAAAAATGAAGTTTCTAAAAGTCAAAGACTAACATGAAAAGTTGACCTTTAAGCAGCTAAATTGGATATTATTCAATCACAATGTGTATTTCTCTTTATATTGAGTATATTTTCCTTCAGTGACTCAGGTCATGCTTTATAGTGCCTTGTTTGTTTCCCTCTATTAAGCCTCTCAGGATGGATTTTATAGTATAGCTGACTTGAGATTTCTTTTGGGGGGAGAAACTAATTTATATGCACATTATTTTTTCCCTACCTCAAAACAGCAGACGTGGGCAAGAGCTCCCACCCACTGTCAAACCTACTCACTCTCATGGCACTGTTCATTGTTAAACTAAGTTCCTTGGTGGCAAAAGTGTCATTCTATCTTTTTTTTGCTTCTCATTTAAAAATGTAAGTTAAAGAAATATAAGCTGAATGAAAGAATACATGAAAATCGGTTTCAGCCTCTCAACATCTTAATGTCGCTTTATTTGCTCATGCAAAACGTGTAAGTTGAAGCGATTTGGACAAGTTCATGTAGAATGGATAAGGGCAGAGAGTTTTCAGAATTGCTATGTGCCTAATAACCTCTCTTCAGTTGTCACAGAAAACAGAAGAACAGGAAAACTGACCAAAGATGAGGAGTGGTATGAGGATGATGAAAAAAGGAGAGTATGATGTCACAGGTGTTTATTTGTCTATTGATTGGTTGATTGGTTTCATTAAGGTACAACTTAGATAAAGTGGAAGGTACAGATCTTAAATGTAAGTTCAATGAGTTTAGACAAATCCATATATGGTATATTAAGTCCCTCTCAAGATTTACATTTCAATCACCTATGAAAATTTGCTTATGCCCCTTTCCTATCAGTCCTAACTTGCACACCCACCCCATGCCAGGCAACACTTTTCTGATTTAGTTCAGTACTTAGATTAGTTTTGCTCTCATAGAGAAAGTTCAATATCTCCGTAAATGGTTAGGTAACCAGTTTATAAATGGTTATAAATGGTTCATAAATGGTTAGGTAACCAGCTTATAAAATTTGTGTATCATCTTAGTCTTCATGATTAAAATTTGCTGAGATTCTAGTGACAACTTTTTGGTTTGATGTGCATTATTTCTTTGGAAATCTACAAATACATATCTATCCTTAAAGGTAGGATGTTGGAATTTGACTTAAAAAACAAAACAAAGCAGACTATGTATACTCTGAGATCTTTCCCAAGGGATCAGATCATTTGAAGCGTTCTACAGTAGGGGTCCAATGTTTGTCCAAGAATCATTAAATATATGGGCAGTCTGTATTAGGATCACTGACGATGCTAATTAAAATTCTTATTCCTGGGCCCTCTTCCTTGCCTTACTGAATTAGAAGATCTAAAATCCAGGAATACCCTGATGTTTTTTTCTTTAAAGTGTTTATCTCAAGTGACTCTCAGAGAGAGTCACTTACTTAGCAACTTAGCCTCTCTGTTTTGATTATCTAATCTGTAAAGTAAGTTTATTAAATGAGCTAAAAAATCCTTAAGACAATCCCTGAGGCATAGCAAAACACAACATATATTATCAAGTTTTACTACTGTTATGTTTGGTGTTATAAACATCCTCTAATATTCCCTTAGTGTTTTCACGAAGAGGAACAAAATCCATAACATGATCTAGCCGTTACACACCTCTTCACCCACATCTCCAGTATCAAGTACTCTGACTCTCTGAGCTTGGGATTCATCTGAGTTTTGTTTTTACAGTTATATGAATGAGCCAAATTTCCTCCAACACAGGGTCTTTATAGATGCTATTCTCCTTTTCTGGAACATTGCCTCTCTACTTTCTTGAAATACCAGTTCAAGTGCCATTTCCTCAAAGTTTCCCTAACTCGCTCCCCTCAAATAAATCAAGTATTCTCAATTATATAATCTGATAGTATCAGTATTTACTTTTACATCATTTATCAGAATTCCAATTTTACATCTGTCTGCTTATATCAGTAGCTTATATTACCTGCATTTGATTTTAAGCCATTGGGGACAGATATGTCTGATTTTGCAAATAACTGACAAGTGCTAGGTGATTCAGAGAATAAGAGACTAAAGTGCTTTTTTGATTTATCAGGTTTGTTTTGTTTGCTTGTTTGTCCTAAATTAAATAATCAAATGGACTCTTACACTTATTTCTAGTTAATTGAAATTTAGAGCATGCAAAGCAAACCTAATTTGTTCCAATTTTCCATCCTCATATAAGATAAAGGAGCATATCCATGTATTTATAATGGTCATGTAGGAAACACATAGCCATTTTAGGTATAAAATACAATACTTATGATTCTGAATTTAGGGCCTAAATTCGAGAAAGGCAAAAATTGAAAAATTTAACACAAGATAAAGATATAAACATAAGTCACAGGTATCTAAACAAAATTTATAATACCCAAATATGCAAGAAAAAATTATGCATAATCTTTTAAAACACACGCGAACACAGGCACACATTTATCCAGCAATAAGTGACAATAATATTTGGAACTTTTAATATCTTCAAAAATTAATAAAAATTTTCAAAGATAGTTTGCAAATATGTCACAGAGAGTAAACATATATTTGTGATGAAAGGGAACCTCTGTTACCTGGACACAGAATAACTCTAGAATTTGACAAAGAAAAAATACAAATTCTAGTTTTATTCTTTTTTTTGTTTGCATATTGTATATTTACAGCAAAGGAGTAACAAACATTTTTCCTTTTTTTTTTTTTTTGCTTTATGAATAAAACTACCTTATTTAGCCAAATATCTGAATTTTGAACACATTTCATTGCTTCTATATAACTCATCATTGGCAGGTATTATAAACCCAGGCACACAAAATTCATTGACTTCATACCTTCTATATTTACAATGCATCCTCAACTATGTTTTCATTATTTTATTTCATATTTCAGTATAATCAAACATTTCTTACTTTAAAACAAAATATTTTCTGTTTATCTTTCTTCCTTTTCTAAATAAACAATAAACATTCATTACCCTGTATTCTTACCCTGCTACCTTCACACACATTTTTTATATTTCTTCAAAATGAATGGATAAGGACATAATACAGACTATATTTCATATGTGCAATTTATCAATTGGTTTTAGTTTAAGGTCTTACAGTTAAGGATCTGGAAGTTACTGCTGAAATTAATATATTTTCTGTTATTCCTTTGGATTAAATAAGATAAAAATTTTATAAGAATGAACCCCTTTAAAAGACATCCTTTATTATAATTTCTCTTGAATAAACACAATATTTTGTTTATAAACAATTTCTAGAAACAATATAATTTGCTTTGTCCATAAAATTGATATAGGAAATTTAGAGTTTAAATAATGAAAAAATAATCCTTAGTCTTACACAAAGTAGCATAGTATCTACTCTGTGATAAAATTAGAAGACATAAAGAATTGTTTTAAAACCAATATTAGTAACACTGCTTTCAAAAAAGAGCCTTGTATTTTTCAGAAATATACATTTTTACAAAAATTATAAACCCGTGTAATCATAAATCAAATGTTAAAACTCTTTAAATTATGTTTAAAAATTCTGAGTGTCACACATTTTTTTTTAATGCTAACCAAGGCCAATGCCATTGACTTAATTCACTGAATCTTAAAACATTTAAAGCATTGGGATTTAAACATTTAAAAAATTTTCTTGAATTTTGTTGTTTTAAATTTATATAAATATTTTCTGTATATCAATGAAAACATGAGCTTCAGTAGAATATAAGAGATCTTATAAGCTGATACATTAAATGCTTGTTTATGGAGCTTCTCAAATGAATAACCCTGTACATATCGAAAATTCCTCTAAATGTCACTGCAATTTCAAATTGCCCTTGGTGAAATTATCCCAGTTAGAGAGATTTGCATATGAGTTTGGATTGTAACATGAGACATGAAGTAAACAAGTTTTGAGTCTGGAGGGAACACATATTTAAAAGATTCCATGAGATTGCAGCCATCAATAAGGATTATACTTGTGAAACCATATGTCTCCAGAACTTAGCCAAAGACCAGTCATCACCAATTTGTGGCTCAAAGAAACCCCCAGCCCTGGCAGATGGAATTAAATAAAACGTTTCTCAGGAACACAAAGATAATACTGAGAAATGTCCTTACAAGGTTTTGAAAAAGTGAACAGACATAAAACTTGTCCAAAGGGCACTGGTGTGACATGACATTTTGAAACTGTCAGCTTCTGATCCAGCTTAGAGGCCAATTTATCTGACCTCTATCTGACTCCTGCCCTTTGATCTTCAACTGATAAACCAAGTGTCAGCAAACTACAGCCAGGCTGCTAAATCTAGACCACACCTGCTTGTGTAAATAAAGTTTTATTAGAACACAACTTCATTCATTCATTTACATATTGTCTAAGGATACTCAAATACAGTTGAGTAGTTGCAGCAGGGACCATTTGCTCCACAGAGCCCTAAATATTTACTATATGGCCCTTAACATAAAAACATTTGCTGAACACTTTTAGAGACATAAAGCCTTATAGACAATAAGTAGAGAGGATGGTTAATGGCAAATGAGTGCTTTGGAAGATCCTCACCAAAGAAAACATGTTCAAATTTAACCAAGTGATCTGGAAGTCTGGGGTACTCTTTTCTGAGGACAAAGAAGAAAATCTAATATTGAGGACTCTATGAAATAGTTGGAGCTCAGATTCAGCATAAAACTTTTTTCATAGTCATGGGCAGGGTGACCTTGACAAGGGAGACTCCTGGTGTCTCAGATGCTGCATGTTATTACAGAATTGAGGTCCTTTTCAGCGTCAATGAGGAACTTGACAAATCTTGCTAGGGACTGTGCTTGTTAAACTTCACCAGCTTAAGACCATCAGGAACAGTCTGGAGTTCGATTTATTAGCTTGCTATGGCAAAGGAAAATGCAAACCATGAGGTACCGTGACAATTCTCAAAATGGGGTGTCAGACAATGTTATTTATAGCATTTTGGGTGCTAGAATTAGATGTAGGATTATCTTCACAGGGATTTATCTGATTTTGTAAAATAAGAAGCTGCTGGAAGATCAGTGGTCTTATCTTTAAAATATATGTGTCTTTGTGGAGTTACTGTTAGGTCAGTTGGTCTGTGTTTTAGCTTGGGTCTGAATAATGGTGTTGAAAGGGATTGAGCTTAGATAGTTTGTCTCGCATGTCTTGCTTTGGTATAATTTAACTGTTTTGTGAGTCCTAATACAGTTTTAAAAATATGGTTTCTGTTTCAAGCCCCAGTATAACATGTATTGGAATAATAATAAACATCACCTTCAGGTTGGTGGGCAGAAGATGCAATTGAGCATAGATGAGCACAGCTTCCATCTGTATTTTTCTTAAACTGATACAGCTTAGTCTATATTTTTCTGTAAGATGCTTTCCCTACTTTGGCCTACCAACAACCACTGATAGGAGTTAGGAGTGGAGTCACCAAATGCTAAATGCTCCTACCAAGATCTCTCTCTCCTTCTTCCCTCTTACATTTGCAGCTTTATCCTACTACCTTCTCCTTTAAATTCCAGGGGGATTTTCAACGTTCTTTTTAGGCTGTTACCTCCACATAGCATTTCTTATATCCTAGTTGCTTTATTTTTTCCATAGCTTTTATCATCATCTGACATAATATGTATTTCACTTATTTATTTAAGCACCGGTGTCCCCCTGTTGTGGCAGGCAGAAATATAAAGATGTCTTCCTCCCCAGATTTTTGTCTGCTTGTTATTCACACAAACACTGATCTAGGTACTGCTGTAAAGGGATTTTGTAGATATAATTAAAGTCCCAAACCAGTTGACCTTAAGATAATGGAGATTATCCATCCAGATCCAGATGAGACTGACTCAGTCAGATGAGCTTTTTAAAAACAGAGTTTCCTCTGGTAGCAGAAAGGAAAATCAGAGATTTTTGAAGCATGTGAAGAATTTGACGTGCCACTGTGGGCTTTGGAGATGGAATGGGTTACATTTGGCCAAGGAGCAGCCACAAGGAGTTAAGAGTGACCTTTGGCTGACAGCCAACCTGGAGATGAAGGCCTCACTTCCACAAGTGCAAGAAAATGTATTCTTCCAACTGTCTGAGTGTTCTTGGAAGCAGATTATTTCCCAGAGACTCCAGACAAGAGCCTGGCTCTGCCAATGTCTTGATTTCATCCTTGTGAAAACCTGAGCAGAGGACCCAGTCAAGACCAGTTAGACTTGTGATCTACAGAACTGAGCTAATAACTGAGTGCTGTTTTAGGCTGTTATGTGAGTAGAGCTTTTGTCCCCATTTTATTCACTATAATGTACTTAGTGCCTCAAATGGTGCCTGACACATAAAAAGCGTTTCAAGAATAATTTCAATTAACCTGTTAAGCCAAACACCATGTATAGTGTGAGACTGTTTAACACTCTACACTCACTCCAGATATTTAACTGTAAATTCAGTTGGGAAAAGACTAATGGTTAAAACTTTAGATAATCCATCTAAAAATCTTTCATAATCTCTGATAATATTTCATTAAAATTAGAAAAGGCATCAATGATACACTTACAAGTGTTTAAATCTTCTTTTTAAAGATGAATTGATTACCACGCACTGAATACTTAACTTAATGCATGTTTTAGTGCACTTTATCTGACACAAATTAATTTGCAATAGAGGCAGGAAACCTATCTCTAAGGTAATTAGTCATGGTCAAGTCTTAATTAGGTTCTTAAATAGGAAAACAACAGGCTTATAAAGACATCTACTGCGGTGTTCTTGAGTGGTACTCTCTCTTATTTGTTAATAATTCTTTTCACTAAAATAAAAATATTCTATCATATAGATTTTAGCAAAAGGACTTTGAAATAATGGCACTCATTTTTGAACACTTCCAACCTTTCCTGCACTGTACATTCCTTCTAAACACTGCAAGGTTTTCTATTTTCTACTTGAAGAAAGTGAGCCTCTGAGATATTTGGTAAGTAGCTCAAGGTTAGAAAACATGAACCGATAATCTAAAATTCCAACACAGGTGACTGCATAACCAAAGTTCCTTGCTTGTCCTGTTCTGTCACATTGTCAATCAGTGATGCTTTTGTTGATTAAATGCATTCATAATTATTATGAATATATATGAATATACATCTTATTTGAATATTTACACAGTGTTAGTGACAGAGCTTTATTAAATACGAATAAGATATGATTGTCATTTTCCTAGACAATTTCATCTTGGAAACTTTGTTTGAAGGATTGGGTTTTGTGAATCACGAGGGCAAGAATCAAATTTGTAAACAAATGCCAGAACGAGTTGAATTTGATCTACAAAAAAAATCGAACAACTTTCAAATGACCAATTATCAGCTAATTGACACTTCTCTTTCTTTCGCCATACATTTGTTGAGAGTACACTGTGTACTTGACATTTGGCTCTAGGCTAACTTAAACATGTGAAATGCGTCCTTCATATTTCGGGAGCTTTGATAGAAGGATTTGAGATGATAAATTGATGGAGAGCTGAGGCTACAAGATGAACAGGTGTAAGCCTCAAGAAGGGCAGTTCAGAGGGAGAAAGACAGCAAAAGTGGGGGGATGTTCCAGACTGAAAGACAGTGTAGGGGTGAAGGGAAAACTTTGTCTTCACCCCTTAAGATTCTTTGATAAAAATCACTGACAAATTAGATTCACATGAAGAAAAAGCTTAACAAGTCTTATCATTTTATGTGCTGGGAAAGGGGCAAAGCTCAGGGGAATCACAAGGAGTAATATCCCAATTTTCCATTGGGATACACAGCTTATATATCCCTCTTTATAGAGAAAGGGGAGATGGAGGCATAAGAGTAAATGATTTGGGGGGGGATGCAATGAGCATAGAGAACATACAATGGGCTGGAACAAAGACTATTTGGCCTGCAGAGCAGATACTGACTAATAAATGATTCTCTTCAAAATACTGAATGGGCCCAAAATAGAAGACAATGGTTTATGACAAAAGTTAGTCCAGGTGTGTTGACAAACTCCAGTCTTTGTTCCTGTGATATGAGTTAAGTTAATGAAAACTCAGGGAAAGGACCAGAGGAAATTTTCTTCTTCGGTGGATCCAGACTTTAGGCAGATAAGGGAACAGCTGCATTCTGTGCTGTGGAGAGAGAGGATTGAGAGGATTGTGGATAAGAGAGAACTTGAGGTTGTTTCTTTATTCCAGCATGCCAAAGCACCATATTTTGGGGTAACAGCTTTCTGCACCCCCAACATTAACAAATAGAAAGGGGCTGAAAATGAAGGAAATCTTGCTGCTGCTGCTTTTTTCTTTTCTTTCTTTTTTTTTTTTTTTGGAGGAGCCAAAAGAAGTGCACTTTTGTTGAATAACAAAATGCATTGTGAGGGTGAAGGAGGACATGGAGGGAGAGATTTAAAAAAGGATAAGATTTGTGTTCTCAATGCCTTCTAGGTCACATTAATAAAGTTGACATTTACTTCGTGCCACTGAAAGGAATGCAATAAGTAGGTTTTTTATTTGTTCATTCACTCATTCAACAATATTCATTGAAGGTTTGCTTTGTGTGGTATGTGCCAGGCACTGGCACATGGGGGAGAAGCTACAGACTGCAGTGAATTCATCACTGTCAGAACCCTTTCCCTTATGGAGCTTATTATCTGGATTGATGGTTTTGAAAGGTCACTCTGGTGTAACATAAATAATAAATTGTAGGAAAGAAAGACCAGATAGAGAGAACTGGAATAGGAAGCAAACAGGGATGATTGCCTGAGTTGGGGACTCAAGATCTAGCCACAAGGAAGTCATTGGTGACAGAGATGGGGATATATTGGATGGAGGAGGCATTTAGATTCAACTTTTATTTGAAAAGTTAGGATGAGATGGGGGGAAGGAACTGTGTGTTCTCATCACTGTTTTCCAGTCCTTGCCTAGTAATTTAACCTTGACTCTAAAATCACCACCTTTGCTAGGTCATTGATTTCAAGCATTCTTGATTTTAATGTCCTACATCTGCTTAACTCACTAATGGGGATTGAATTTGGTGAGTGAAGGCCCTTTTTCTATTTTAAATTTACAAATAACTATTATTCTATGGATAATGAATACATTGCCTTTTTGGACATTTTTCCTTTCAACATTATAGGGAGTTAGTCACATTCAATGAAATAATGCATTACATGGCAACAAGTGGTGAGTCAATCACCATCTTCCACAAATACCTTCTAATCTATACTCAAAAATTTACAAGATGGTCTGTGCCCAAATTAATAACTCACTGCAGGAACTACTTCTGCATTTATTTTTTGTCCGTGCAATTAGTTTTTCTACAGGCAAATTTACTCTATTGTATTTCATATATAAATGTTGGCTGTCCTGCACACTATTTTAAACAAAAATGTTCAAATAGTTGTTTGAATTTTCTTCCATACCTTTAACAGAAAAAGTAAATAAATTCACTACTTTATTGTTTTTCTTAGTTTTCAAAATTATATTAGTTTGTAAAGTGCATGCTTTTAAAATTACATTTGTGGTTTTTAGAGAAGTAAATTTCTTCAATAATTCAATAATTTTACAAATATTAGAGGTAGAATATAATTATAATGTGCAAAACAGATTTTTTTTTTTTTTTTTTTACCACATGCTTTGAACAAAAACATAGACCTTTTGTTTATTTCCCTTATTTTAAGACCTTTCAATTTCTTGGAAAAAATGATAATTGGGGGATTGAAAGATTTCGTTTTATAGTTTGAATCTGACAGAAACAGATTCTATTCTAAAGCCCCCTGAAAATTTTTAACATGTCTCTACGGTTAATTTTTTATTATCCATTTGATGGTATACTTGATGGTAGTCACGGGGATGGATTTGAACATATTTGTGTTTTATTTTTCTTCAAAGTTTATTCGTTTGAGTTTGGCTGTCTGTGCTTTCATTTCAAGTGTTATATATTCAAGCTTCGGTTGCAATGTGTTGTAAATCATGTAGAATAAGTTTGACAGTTTCGGGGAAAAACACAGAATTATTCCTTCAAATTGTCATAGTCTTTCAATAGCCTTGAACTTGTGTAAAAAGGAAAAAATGACAGGAAAGAAACATTTAATTCATCTTAGACATCCTAGGGTTGCTCCCATTTTTAATTTGGTAAACGTTTTCTTTATAAAATGTTCCAACTTTATTTGCCTAATCTACTTTTTTCAGTCTTTCTTTTCTTATTCTTAGAAATAATGCTTAGCACCATCAGTGCATAAATGAGAAATGTAGAATAAAGATCCTCAGTCAAAACACCCATTTTATGTTTATTTTATATCAGATGATTCAATATTTATAAGTGCTTATAGCCTTAATATGCAAACAATTAAGATAAACCAATAGACAACTTAAAAGAGCAAACATTTAAAATTGCTAATGATAACAAATAAGCATTTAGAACTGTTTATACTTAAATAAGCTCTCAAAATAGCAGAACTTCTGTATTGTAATTTTCATGTTGCCTTTAATAGTTTGAGGGCAAAGTTTGTGAAATAACCCAAAGCTGTCTATTTGAATATTCATAGGTACATTGTAGACAGTAAAAGGTGAAGAAGAAATAAAAGCTTTCCTTCTGGACAGTATTTTCATCTTGTATTATTTCCACCATAAAATCTTCTTTGTGGGAAGTTTCTATATGATTCACCCAGGCTTTTTAAAAATAAATTGCAAGGAGGTGCCTTATGAATGTAACCTATAATTTGAGCTTATGGTGTATGTCAAAGTCAAATGTTTTTCTATTACTTAGAAGACCTTTAAATGTTAATCACATGTGTTGAGATGTATTATTTTCCCACTCAATATCATTTCCACTTTTAATATCCAATCACGGTAGGTCAGTGGCTATTCTCCAAAGAAATTAACAACCGTGGATTTAAAATTCTATCTCATTACTTTGCTTATAAGATCTCAAATATATCCTTTTGGCTTTATGAAAGTGGCCTATAAAATTGACTGGTAAACAATTGAAGAAGTTTATTTCACTCTTCTATATAAAAACTGGTGTAGAAAAACCAGGTGTCATTAACTATTCAAAGATTAATATTACTCGGCTCTCTATTGCAGACTCTTGAACATAGAGGGCACTGTAACATTAATGAAAATTATCACTTCATGCAATGTTGTTTATTGCTTCTTTGAATGGCAAGACCATTAGCTCCAGTGTGTTGCGTGACTACTAATTAATCATTTTTTTCTTTCTCTCAGCAAATAACTTTTCCAGAATGCCTTAATGAAGTCCTTTCCATAAGTTTTCTTCTAAGAAAAGAAGGATGTGCTTATAAATGCATTGAAGTATTTATGGAAAACATTATCTCATATGTGAAATACCTCATGAAGTTTCCTGATAGCACCACTTTTAATTTTTAACATGTATTATAATATTTCATGAAAAAAATCAGTCAACATGAGTCACTAGACATTAAATATCAAAAATAATGAAAAAACAAATAATTTTCTTTGACATTCTTGAGAGTTACATGTTTTATCACATTTATGCCAGGATATGAACACTGCTATACTTAGTCTGAGTGACATACAATAATTGTGATAATACAGGAAGTAGTTTGTTGTCGTGTTGATTATTCATAGAAAAATAAGGTTGTTTAAAATATTGTGATTATTGTATTGCAATATTCTTTAAATTTTTATCTAAATTTTTGTCTTAAAACACAAAAGAGATATAATCTAATAATGCAGTGTACCTGTACAGTGAAGACAATCAGAAAAGAGATACCAAATTCTTAGTTTGAAAAAGTATTCACTTCTCTCCTCCAAGTGCTTAATATTTTACTTAATGCTGACTGAATGTTTTACCACCTGTAGTGCATTATTTTTCTGTGGCAAAATACTCATGGACTGGCCCAGCTTCTGGGAATGAGCTTTAACACACGGTATGTATCACTGGAATGATTAGAAGAGGTATAGTTACTGATTATCATCTGGCTTTACAGACAATAGATATCAGGGAATAAAAATACTTTGTAAACAGCACACATATCAATAGCCTTAAACATGTTTGTATTTTTAGACACTTCAATCTCGTCTTCTAGAATTGCTCATTAAGGTAATTTTCTGAAAGAATAAAGATATCTTCCTGTAAAATAGATAACTTTTGCAATGCTGGAATCACTCCAGATGATTAAGAATGGCATATCCACTCAATGTGGTATTATAGTGACATTGAAATAAAGATTTTGAAAATGATAGCAACATCGATTTTAATTAGTTTTGAAATAGAATAGAAAATTACAGCACACTCCAGTTAGAATTATTAAAAATATGTATATTAATGGGTATAGATAAAATGTGCACATGAGAAGAATTAAATAGTTGGATTTGTTAGGCTGGCAAAATTATAAGTGAATAGTTTAATTAATTCTGATATTTGGTTATGCTCTGTTTCTTTTATTTTGTTTTGCTGTTTCCACAAGCTTTACTTTAAATAGGGGTTAAGGCATGGATTCTGGAGCCTGATAACCTGGGTTCAAATTCCAATTCAATCACTCACTAGCTGTGTCACCTAGGAAAATGATTATCTCTGCTTCATCTGTAAAATGGGTATAAAAACAGTCTTTAAACATTATTTTCATAGGATAGTTGAACATATTAAATTATGTGGTTCCTAGCAGAATGTTCAAAAGTGTGTTTACAGCATATTAAGGATTTTCTATTGTTTTTTTCACGGATCCTAATATTAAAGGGATATTTTATAGAAAAAATATGTCTGCATTTACCAGTTCCTACATTTTAACCTGTATCCATACACTTTGCAAAAGAAAAATGTTACCAAAAATAAACTTTAAAAAGATGAATTTGTGTGTGCATGGTGGCCTTTAATGGGGAGGAAAATGAAGGTATGGTGACCAGTTAAAAATATACTACCATATTGGAATGAGGTCATACTGGAAAATTCGGTTACATCTCATCTATGCCTGAGCACTATGGGCATGAAAAAGTATCCTATTATCATTTGGTCCTTTTGTTCCCTGTCATACTTCAATTATCATGTCCTCATATAATATTACAATGTTCTAATAGTGAGATATTTGTAGCGTTTTATGTCTTTTGATGGGAAGATATATCAACTCACAATTTATGGATTCCATTACTGCAAAGTTAGCCTTTTACTTGCCAGTGAAAATGTTGCTTTTCATTGTAGTTGTGTAGAAGTCATGGAAATTTCAAATCAGTTAGCTTATCTTTTACAATTCTCACGTTGTGATACTAAGCCACCCAGGACTCTGCCCTGTATTTTGGATACACTAAACTTCTCTCATCTCAGAACTTCACTCTTCCCGTCCCACACTTCCTGGCTTGCCAGAGGCCAGTGTCCTCATTCCATTCATATCTGCTTAAATGCCACCATGCTGGAGAGGGCTCCAGTAACCACACATATTAAAATAACATTACCATTCTATAACTCTACAGTGCCTAATTTGTTAATTTTTCAACATAACATTTACATAAAAATTATTATATCTATTTAATTGTCACTAAATCTATTTAATTGTAATTATTTCTCTCCCTTTTCTAAAATACAGTTCTATTGAAGCATCTGCTTCATCTTTTCATTCACCTGCCCCTAGGATATAAGACTAGTCCATCAATACATCTTAAATGACTGAACAAATATGACTGAAAAATTTTATTTAAAATCACAATTAAATTTCTATGCAAATGATCTTGAAGTTATATAACTTATAACTAGGTAAACTGGTACTTTAAACTGAAGAACTAGTAATAGCACTTTCAAATATTTACAGACTATTCTTAAGAGTGGATTGAGATATCATCAGTGAATTAAACAGCAACTGGGAGGGGCAATGAAAGCATCAAAGTAAAAATAAAAATTAAAAATAACTTTCAAAGCTGAGGAATAATTTTATTCCCATTTTAAAGAGGATGAGCGAACTTAAAAATAAAGGGGAAATATCATTTTACCTGACCTAAATCTTAATTTTAGCACTTTTCAGATTATCTTATGACCAGACATTTCCTGAGTTGAAAGACAAAATAATTATATTTTGGTGCATGCTACTATAGTAATATTTCTCATTTCATCTTCTAGTTAAGTAGTATGCATTTGGGCATATGAACTGAAAAATGCTAATGCCCTAATGACTACTCCTAAATGTTCAGAATTTAGTGTCTTTGTTTAGACTGAAAAAAAATGAAATGTTTCTCTCTGAGAGGACACGTCATAAATAGCAAAGCTTTTGGGACTGCCCTCTCATTATAAAGAACCCTCTTGACTTTATGAAAGAAATAATAGAGTCATAAGCAGAGAATCTCAAGTAGAGAAATACAATTATAAATATTATTCCACTGATTTACAATATTCTTAACTTAAAATGAGGATTTTGTTTCTTAAAATGCTCTTTTCACCCCATTTTCTTTGTAGAATTCTTGTTTCTATCACCAAAGCACTCTTCAGTGCTTGGAATTTTAAATAATTGAATAATGTTTAATGATGAATGAAAATAAAAGATAACCTCAAGTTAGTAAAGCCTCAGAAATATGTGGAGACCATGTCAGGAGAGGGGCCACGTGCAGTGATCTCTGTAACAGCAGGACGTAGAAGCCTGAAGAGTCTGACTTTGGAGCCAGACCATCACTCACTCACTGTGTTATCTTTGGCAAGTCACTTAATTGATTGTGCTGGAATTTTTTACAGATAAGATGGAGATTAATAGTAATGCTCAGCCATCAGGTTTTTTAAAATAATTAACTGCAAAGAACATCTGGGCCATTATAAGCATGCACAAAGTTTTATTTTAAATTTTTAATAATTATTATTGCTCCAAGATTTGGAATATGAGGTTGTTTTGATCATTTATGTTACTTAGTTCATTTGAAATATTTCTAATCAAAGTCATTAGAATAAATATCTTCCATGAGCTTCACTAAATTTTTAAAGAACATTGTTGTGGAATTCATGAGTTGTCCATATCCTGCTGCTGACTTGATAAGACATCCCAGCCTTCTTTAACTGCTCTTCAGTAGAATTCCATAGTGACATTGGCACGACCCCTGTAAATATTTACTAACCGTGCTTCGTGCCTAATACTGGGAGAAGTGCTGGAAAAAAAAGTGGTAGAGAATATAAATCTACTTATGACGTAGTTGTCTTCTGGCAGATATTCTCATGAATGAATATAGGAGAATATCCAGGATATAATTTATTTTTCAGAAGCCAGGCATAGCTTAATTCAGTTAACATCACTAATGTTATATTTTGTGATATTTATTCTCACTTACTCATGGATTTTCAGACTTTTTACCAACACCAAGGAACTCCTCTGTGAGCAGCTTCCTTGGGGAAAACTACCAGTTTACAAGTGGTTTGGGGGGAAATATTATGCTATCGTTGGGACTTTAATTAATGCCTTGATATTAATGCTTTGGTAAGTTACTCTGCTGATGAAAATGGAAAGGGATTGATACAAATAAGATTTACATTATTTATTTTGGTTCTTCATAATGTTTTATGCTCTTAATTCTCTTTTTCTACATTCTACATTCTTTTTTTCCTTCTTCTTTCCTCTAAACACAGGTGAACACACACACACACACACACACACACACACACACACTCTCTCTCTCTCTCTCTCTCTCTCTCTCTCTCTCTCTCATCTGATATAGATAATTCTGAACTGGGAATCCAAATACTCTTATTCATTGAGAGATGAGCCATGTAAAGAGTACAAGGTCAGAAAAAGTTGGTGCTCTAGAATTGCATTCAAGCATGAGACATATTCAGTGCATGTTTGATGTTTGTTTTGAATGAGCTGCAATAAACTTGGGGACACAGATACTATTTGTTAAAAGCTTTTCCCTCTTTTATTTTGTAACCAATTGTGCATTCCAAATTGGTTTCATATTATTGGCCTTTTTTCTTGAAATATCAGAACAAGAATTAACATTGTAATATGCTTTTGCTATTAATACTCTGCTATAGCATGTTTATTTTAATACATCTGTTACTGTGAGAAAATCTGATGTATAACCGATAAGTGATCCCCCACAAATATATATATATTTATACATATAAACATATACATATATACGTATTATATATATACACACACACACATATATATATATTATTATTGTTATTTTTTATGGTGGAGGACGCCTGTCTGGTATGTTTCAAGTATTTAAAAAGCAAAAAGTTTGAATACAAAACTAGAAAAAGATAAGGTTTGCCATTATACAAATAGCTTGCATAACACCTTATTTCTATTTTCAAAGTTTATTTTTGTGTTAGAATATATATAACATCTTATTTTTATTTTCCAAGTTTATTTTTTGTGTTAGAATATATGCACTCAGAGGGTTAAGTTGTGCATTTACTATGATAGCACATTTATGGAGCTTGATATCTATCTCCAAAAGCTGAATAAAAGAAAACATATTAAAGAAGAAATATAAAATAATTAAGTATAATATAATAACATTCTTAAGAATGCAAATGTTAAAATAATGTGAGTATTTATGTCTATTCATTAGAGATCGTTTAATACAATCAGATTGTATGGTTTAGCATTAGACCTGGGGGAACTGCCTCATATATAAAAAATAAAAAGACTCATTAAAGATAATTATTTTTAAATTAATCCAGTAAAGTTGCAGGTTACAAAACCAACATACAAAAATCAGTAGTATCTTTAAAGATTGATAGCAAACTATCTGAAAAAGAAACTTAAAAATCCATTTATAATAGTTATCAAAAGTACCTAGTAATAAATTTAATGAAGGAAATGAAAGATCTTTACTGTTGAAATAATAAAACTTTCAAGAAAGAAATTAAAGAGAACACAAATAAATGGAAAGATATCGTGCTTTCATGGATTGGAAGAACTAATACATGAACACAGGATAATGGTCAGCTTTTTCTAGTTTTGCCTTCAAACTTCTGTTTTCATATTTTATTTTTAAAAATAGTTTAGAAGAATCCAAAGGAAGAAAACTGAGGCAGTGCAACTGCTGGGTAAAGCTTTGATACAGCTGACTCATCTGATAAAATTCTTAATGCTTTAAATGGTCATACTACCCAAAGCAACCTACAGATTTAATGCAATCCCTATCAAAATATCAAAATAATGTTTTTTCACAGAAGTAGAAAAAACATTTCTAAAATTCATGTGGAACCAAAAAAGACTCCAAATAAACAAAATGATACTGAGAAAAATGAACAAAGTTGGAGGCACCACACTACTGGATTTTAAAATATACTACAAAGCCACAGTAACCAAAATAGTATTGTATTGCCACAAAAATAGACACATAGACCAATAGAACAGAATAGATAGCCCAGAAGTAAATTCACATACATATAGCCAACTGATCTTTGACAAAGGTGCCAAGAATACCTGTGGGGGGAAAAGAGAGTCTCTTCAATAAATGGTGCTAGAAAAATTGAACATCCACATGCAAAAAAAATTAAATGAGACCCCTATTCCTCACCATATGCAAAAATCAATTCAAAATGGATTAAAGACTTAAATATAAAACCTGAAAGTATGAAACTACTACAAGAAAACATTAGGGAAATACTTCACAATATGGGGCTGGGCAAGGATTTTAAAAATAAGACCTCAAAAGAAGAAAGCAACAAAAGCAAAAATAAGTGGGGTTATGTCAAACTAAAAAGTTTGCACAACAAAGGAAACTGCTAACAGAGTGAAGAGACAACCTACAGAATGAGAGAAAATATTTGCAAACCAGAAAAAGAACTTAAACATCTCAACAGCAAAAAAACAAATAGCCCAATTAAGAAATGAGCAAAGTGGCTTTGATTTGCATTTCCCTGATGATTAATGACGTTGAGCATTGTTTTCATATATCTGTTGGCCATTTGTATGTCCTTCTATAAGAAATGTCTCTTTAACTCCTTTGCCCATTTTTAAATTGGATTATTTGTTTTTTAACTGTAAAGTTGTTTGAGCTCTTTGTTTATTCAGGATATCAATCCCTTTTTTTTTTTTTTTTTTTTTTTCAACTTTTTTAAAAAATTTTATTTTGTCGATATACATTGTAGCTGATTATTGCTCCCCATCACCAAAACCTCCCTCCCTTCTCCCACCCCCCCTCCCCCCCAACAATGTCCTTTCTGTTTACTTGTCGTATCAACTTCAAATAATTGTGGTTGTTATATCTTCTTCACCCCCCCAGTTTGTGTGTGTGTGTGTGTGTGTGTGTGAATTTATATATTAATTTTTAGCTCCCTCCAATAAGTGAGAACATGTGGTATTTCTCTTTCTGTGCCTGACTTGTTTCACTTAATATAATTCTCTCAAGGTCCATCCATGTTGTTGCAAATGGCAGTATTTCATTCGTTTTTATAGCTGAGTAGTATTCCATTGTGTAGATGTACCACATTTTCTGTATCCACTCATCTGATGATGGGCATTTGAGCTGGTTCCAACTCTTGGCTATTGTAAAGAGTGCTGCGATAAACATTGGGGAACAGGTATACCTTCGACTTGATGATTTTCATTCCTCTGGGTATATTCCCAACAGTGGGATAGCTGGGTCGTATGGTAGATCTATCTGCAATTGTTTGAGGAACCTCCATACCATTTTCCATAGAGGCTGCACCATTTTGCAGTCCCACCAACAATGTATGAGAGTTCCTTTTTCTCCGCAGCCTCACCAGCATTTATCGTTCATAGTCTTTTGGATTTTAGCCATCCTAACAGGGGTTAGATGGTATCTCAATGTGGTTTTGATTTGCAATTCCCAGATGCTGAGTGATGTTGAGCATTTTTTCATATGTCTGTTGGCCATTTGTATATCTTCCTTAGAGAAATGCCTACTTAGCTCTTTTGCCCATTTTTTAATTGGGTTGCTTGTTTTCTTCTTGTAAAGTTGTTTGAGTTCCTTATATATTCTGGATATTAATCCTTTGTCAGATGTATATTTTGCAAATATTTTCTCCCACTCTGTTGGTTGTCTTTTAACTCTTTTAATTGTTTCTTTTGCTGTGCAGAAGCTTTTTAGTTTGATATAATTCCATTTGTTTATTTTTCCTTTGGTTGCCCGTGCTTTTGGGGTCATATTCATGAAGTCTGTGCCCAGTCCTATTTCCTGAAGTGTTTCTCCTATGTTTTCTTTAAGAAGTTTTATTGTTTCAGGGTGTATATTTAAATCCTTAATCCATTTTGAGTTGATTTTAGTATATGGTGAGAGGTATGGATCTAGTTTCATTCTCCTGCATATGGATATCCAGTTATCCCAGCACCATTTGCTGAAGAGGCAGTCCCTTCACCAGTGAATAGGCTTGGTGCCTTTGTCAAAGATCAGATGGCAGTAAGTGTGTGGGTTGATTTCTGGATTCTCTATTCTATTCCATTGGTCAGTGTGTCTGTTTTTATGCCAGTACCATACTGTTTTGGTTATTATAGCTTTGTAGTATAGCTTAAAGTCAGGTAGTGTTATGCCTCCAGCTTTATTTTTTTGGCTCAGCATTGCTTTGGCTATGCATGGTCTTTTATTGTTCCATATAAATGACTGGATAGTTTTTTCCATTTCTGAGGAAAATGTCTTTGGAATTTTGATGGGGATTGCATTGAATTTGTATATCACTTTGGGTAGTATGGACATTTTCACTATGTTGATTCTTCCAATCCAAGAGCATGGGATATCTTTCCATCTTCTTGTGTCCTCTCTAATTTCTCTCAGCAGTGGTTTGTAGTTCTCATTATAGAGATTTTTCACCTCCTTGGTTAATTCAATTCCTAAGTATTTTATTTTTTTGGTGGCTATTGTAAATGGGCAGGCTTTCTTGATTTCTCTTTCTGCATGTTCACTATTGGACAAAAGAAATGCTACTGATTTTTGTGTGTTGATTTTGTATCCTGCTACTGTGCTGAAATCATTTATCAATTCCAACAGTTTTTTTGGAGAGGTTTTAGGCTGTTCGATATATAGGATCATGTCATCTGCAAACAGGGACAGTTTGACTTCATCTTTTCCAATCTGGATGCCCTTTATTTCCTTCTCTTCTCTGATTGCTCTGGCTAGTACTTCCAACACTATGTTGAATAGGAGTGGTGAGAGTGGGCATCCTTGTCTAGTTCCTGTTCTTAAAGGAAAATCTTTCAGCTTTTCCCCATTCAGGATGATATTGGCAGTGGGTTTGTCATATATGGCTTTAATTATGTTGAGATACTTTCCCTCTATACCTAACTTATAGAGGGTCTTTGTCATGAATGAGTGCTGAACTTTATCCAATGCTTTTTCAGCATCTATAGAGATGATCATATGGTCCTTGTGTTTGATTTTATTAATATGGTGTATCACATTTATTGATTTGCGTATGTTGAACCAACCTTGCATCCCTGGGATGAATCCCACTTGATCGTGATGAGTAATTTTTCGTATGTGTTGCTGTATTCTGTTTGCTAGTATTTTAGTGAGGATTTTTGCATCTATATTCATTAAGGATATCGGCCTGTAGTTTTCTTTTTTGGTTATATCTTTACCTGGTTTTGGTATCAGGATGATGTTTGCTTCATAGAATGCGTTTGGGAGATTTGCGTCCGTTTCAATCTTTTGGAATAGTTTGTAAAGAATCGGTGTCAATTCCTCTTTGAATGTTTGGTAAAATTCTGCTGTGAATCCATCTGGTCCTGGGCTTTTCTTTGTTGGGAGCCTTCTGATAACAGCTTCAATCTCCTTTATTGTTATTGGTCTGTTCAAATTTTCTACGTCTTCACGGTTCAGTTTTGGGAGCTTGTGTGTGTCCAGAAATTTATCCATTTCCTCCAGATTTTCAAATTTGTTGGCGTATAGTTGTTTATAGTAGTCTCGAATGATTCCTTGTATTTCAGATGAATCAGTTGTAATATCGCCTTTTTCATTTCTAATTTTTGTTATTTGAGTCTTCTCTCTTCTTTTTTTTTGTTAGCCATGCTAATGGTTTGTCAATTTTATTTATCTTTTCAAAAAACCAACTTTTTGATTCGTTGATCTTTTGAATAGTTTTTTGGTTTTCAATTTCATTCAGTTCTGCTCTGATCTTAATGATTTCTTTCCGTCTACTAACTTTAGGTTTGGATTGTTCTTGTTTTTCTAGTTCTTTAAGGTGAAGTGTTAGGTTGTTCACTTGCCATCTTTCTATTCTTCTGAAGTGAGCATTTAATGCAATAAATTTTCCCCTCAATACTGCTTTTGCAGTATCCCACAGGTTTTGGTATGATGTATCATTGTTTTCATTAGTTTCCATAAATTTTTTGATTTCCTGCTTGATTTCTTCTTGGACCCATATGTCATTAAGTAGAATGCTGTTTAATTTCCATTTGTTTGTATAGTTTCCAGAGTTTCGTTTGTTATTAATTTCTAGTTTTAATCCATTGTGGTCTGAGAAGATACATGGGATAATTCCAATTTTTTTGAATTTATTGAGACTTGATTTGTGACCTAATATGTGATCTATCCTGGAGAATGATCCATGTGCTGATGAGAAGAATGAATATTCTGAGGTTGTTGGATGGAATGTTCTGTAGATATCTGCCAATTCCAATTGTTCTAGAGTCTTGTTTAGATCCTGTGTTTCTCTACTGATTCTTTGCCTAGATGATCTGTCTAATATTGACAGTGGAGTGTTCAGGTCCCCTGCTATTATGGTATTAGTGTCTATTTCCTTCTTTAGGTCTAATAGAGTTTGTTTTATAAATCTGGCTGCTCCAACATTGGGTGCGTACATATTTATGATTGTTATGTCTTCTTGATGGATCAGTCCTTTTATCATTAAGTAGTGTCCCTCATTGTCTCTTTTTATGGTTTTTAGTTTAAAGTCTATTTTATCAGATATAAGAATAGCTACTCCAGCTCATTTTTCTTTTCTGTTTGCATGGTAAATCTTTTTCCATCCTTTCATTTTTAGTCTGTGTGAATCTTTATGGGTGAGGTGGGTCTCTTGTAGGCAGCATATAGTTGGGTCCTCCTTTTTGATCCAGTCAGCCAGTCTGTGTCTTTTAATTGGGGAATTTAAGCCTTTTACATTAAGAGTTGTTATTGAAAGGTGTTGATTTATTCCTAGCATTTTATTGGTTGTTTGGTTGTCTTAGGTGTCTTTTGTTCCTTGCTTTCTGATTTACTGTTTGGTTTCTGTGTTTGTTGGTTCCTTAGGTTGTAGATAGTGTTTTTGTTAGCTTGTTTTCTCTTCATGAATGCCATTTTTATTGTACTAGCAGGTTTAGATTTTTCTTGGGTTTTTATGGCAGTGGTAGTTATTTTTCAGGAACCAAACCCAGTACTCCCTTGAGGATTTCTTGTAAGGGTGGACGTGTGGTAGTGAACTCCCGCAGTTTTTGTTTGTCTGAGAAATATACTATTTGCCCCTCATTTCGGAAGGATAGCCTTGCAGGGTAGAGTATTCTTGGCTGGCAATCTTTGTCTTTTAGTATTTTGAAAATATCATCCCATTCCTTTCTAGCTTTTAGGGTTTGTGATGAAAAGTCTGATGTTAACCTGATTGGGGCTCCCTTATAGGTGATTTGACGCTTCTCTCTTGCAGCTTTTAAGATTCTCTCTTTGTCTCTGAGTTTTGCCAATTTGACTATGACATGTCTTGGAGAAGGCCTTTTTGGGTTGAATACGTTTGGAGATCGTTGAGCTTCCTGGATCTGAAGATCTGTGATTTTTCCTATACCTGGGAAGTTTTCTGCCACTATTTTGTTGAATATGTTTTCAATGGAATCTCCATTTTCCTCCCCTTCTGGAATACCCATGACTCGGATATTTGAGCGCTTGAGGTTGTCTGATATCTCTCTCAGATTTTCTTCCATGTCCTTGATTCTTTTTTCTTTCTTTTTGTCTGCTTGTGTTATTTCAAACAGCCCATCTTCAAGTTCAGAGGTTCTCTCTTCAACTTCGACAACCCTGCTGGTTAAACTCTCTGTTGTGTTTTTTATTTCGCTGAATAACTTCTTCAGTTCAGCAAGTTCTGCTACATTTTTTTTCAGGACATTGATTTCCTTGTACATTTCCTCTTTCAGATCCTGTATACTTTTCCTCATTTCATCATGATGTCTAGCTGAGTTTTCTTGTATCTCATTCAGTTTCCTTAGAATTATCACTAGAAATTCCTTGTCAGTTATTTCAAGGGCTTCTTGTTCTATAGGATCTAGAGTATGAGATTTATTAACTTTTGGTGGTGTACTTTCTTGATTTTTTGTATTTCTGGTATCTTTTTTTTGGTGTTTATTCATTGTGGCAGGGGGTTTCACAGTCCACCGGTTTGAGACTAATGACTAACTAAGATGTTGCTGTGGTTGCCAATTTGGTATGGCTCCCTCCGTGACTGCTCAGTTGGCCTCTAGTGTCTTGTGTGTGTGGTTGCCTCGGGTCTTGGGCTTCTCCGGGGATCCACCTTTCTGGTCAGCTTGGACTCTGCTGAGCTGGTGGATCACGTACCACAGGGTGTGTGATCTCTGTTGAGCTTTCACTTCCTGTGCAGGACTTCTCCCCGTTCCGTGTGCTCTGGCCCAGGCTGTTAGATCGTGCAGTGGTGACCCCACCGGGTGTGTGGTTTCTGTCCAGTCTCCGCCTCCCTGGCCGCATATCTCCCCACTCTGTGCGCACTGTGCTGGGCTGGGGCGTGTTTTCTGCAACCCTTGTCTATCAGCTGGGCCTTCAAGACCCTGCTCAGGACCGCCTCGCCCAGGAAGTCTTCCAGGTTTCTGCTAGGCACTGACAACCGGTCTCTCTGGGTGCCTTTGTAGCACTGTGTAGATCTTTCTCGGGTCTTGTTCACCTTTGTATCCCCCCAGTATAAACCGAGTCTAGCGCCCGCCTGCAGCCTGTTCTCCGGCAGGTTCAAGCGGACCTGGGAACTCTCCTACCACACTATTCCCAACCAGAAATTCGTTAGGCTTTTTTCCAAACTGGTGGCCGCAGAGATGGTATCTGCCTCCCATTAACAGGAAGTTTACCGGGGCGGAGTTCAGGGTGTGGTGGAGTGACAGTCGGCCCACCCGTACTTCCTTGCCCTCCCAACACTGGCCAGGGACGCCCCACGCCACCAGCCCCGCCAGAGAACCGCAGAGGGAGTGGGAGAGGAGGCCGGTCCGCAGGCTCCGGAAAGCCCCGTGCCAGGCCAAGCAAGTGGGAGGGCTCAGTGATGGCCGAGCAGGGCGGAGCTGCCCGCACCTGGGAAAATGGAGGCAGCACCGGGGCGGTGAGTGGCCTGGTGGTGCAGGTGGGAGCCGGGTGGGCATCCGCCCCCTGAACAGAACTGGGCCAAGGGTCACTCACAGGGTTGTGCCAGGTCGGGTGTTCGCTCTCTGTCTCTGGTTTGTCGCCTTCCGTGTTCTCGGCGCTGCCGCCTCAGGCTGTTCAGTCACGGCACGGCTCGGGCGCTCCCAGGAATCTTCTTTAATGCCAGCCTGAAACCTCGAATCCTCATCAATCCCTTTTTGGATGCATAGTTTGCAAATATTTTCTCCCATTCTGTAAGTTGTCTTTTCACTCTGTTGATTGTTTCCTTTGCTGTGTTAAAACTTTTTAGTTTAATAAAATCCCATTTGTTTATTTTTTTCTTTTGTTGTCTGAGCTTTTGGGGTGTTATTCATAAAGTCTTTGCCCAGTGCTATATCTTGGAGTGTTTCCCCTATGTTTTCTTCTAGGAGTTTTAAATTTTCACATGTTATATTTAAATCTTTAATCCATTTTGAGTTGATTTTGGTATATGTTGAGAGTTATGGATCAAGTTTCATTCTTCTACATATGAATATCCAGTTTTCCCAAAACCATTTATTGAAGAGGCAGTCTTTCCCCAATATATGTTCTTGGTGCCCTTGTCAAAGATCAGTTAGCGTGTGTTGATTTCTGGGTTCTCTATTCTGTTCCATTGGTTCGTGTGTCTGTTTTTATGCCAGTATCATGCTGTTTTTGCTTACTATAAATTTTTAATATAGTTTGAAGTCAGGAAGTGTAATGCTTCAGTTTTATTTTTTCACTCAGGATTGCTTTGGCTATTTGGGGTCTTTTGTTGTTCCATGTGAATGTTAAGATTGCTTTTTCTCTCATACAGTTAGACTGGCTATTATCAAAAAGACTAAGAATAACAAACGCTGGTGAGGATGTGGTGAAAGTGGAACCCTTCTGCACTGTTGGTGGGACTATAAATTAACAAAGCCATTATGGAGAACAGTATGGAGGTTCCTCAGACAAGTACAGATAGAACTGCCATTTGATTCAGCAATCCTGCTGCTGGGTATATATCCAGAGGACTGGAAATCATCATGCTGAAGTGATACCTGCATTCCTACATTTATTGCAGCTTTATTTACAATAGCCAGGCTATGGAACCAACCTAAATATCCATAAGAAAATTGTGGTGTATATTCAAAATGGAATACTATTCAGCTATAAAAAAGAATGAAATTCTGCCATTCACAGCAACATGGATGAGCCTGGAGAAAATTATGCTAAGTGAAACAACCCAGGTGCAGAAAGAGTAATACTGCATGTTGTCATTCACAAGTGGGAGCTAAATCCATAAATAAACAAACAAACAATACAGAGAGAAAAAATGAAAGAAACAGTGATCACAATAATATGTTGAACTTTTAGAAGGAGAGAAGAGAACCATAGTTACTAGAGGTGATAAAAGGGAGAGTGAGGGGGATTGGTTAACAGACACAAGAATGACTATGTATTGTAATGATGAATAAGCTACCCATCCTGATGTGACCATCACACATTGTACACAACTATTGAAAATGAACTTTGTACCCGGCATATATGTATAATAAATTATCTTTAGAAAAGAAATGGACAAAGGATCTTAATAGATATTTCTGAAAAGAAGACATACAAATGTCCAAGATGTACATGATAAAACGTTCACCATCACTACTCATGAGGGAAATTCAAATCAAGGCCACAAGGAGATACCACCATGCTTCAGTTAGAATGGCTATTATCAAAAAGATAAAAGAAAACTAACCTGTGATCCAACAATCCCACTACTGGGTGTGTATCCAAAGGAAATAAAATCAATATGTCAAAGAGATATTTGCACTGTCATGTTTATTGCAGAACTATTTACAATAGCCAAGATACGAAATCAACCTAAGTGTTCAACAATGGATGAGTGAATAAAAAAGTGTAGTATACATACACAATGAAATACTATTCAGCTATAAAAAGAATAAAATCCTGTCATTTCAGGCAACATGGATGAACCTGAAGGACATTATGTTAAGTGAAATAAGCCAGGCACATTGTGACAAATACTGTATAATCTCATTCATATGTGGGAAGAAAAAGCTGATATTATAGAGGAACATAGTAGAACAGTGGTTACCAGAGACTGGGGAGGGAAGAGGGAAAGATGGGATGGGTAGAGGTCAGGCAATGGGAACAAAATTACAATCAGGTAGGTAGAATAAGTTCTGGTGTTCTATTGCACAGTAGGGTGACTGGTAAACAGTAAAGTATTGCATATTACATAACAGCTAGAGGAGAAACAGCTTTGTACCTTCTCTTCATAAAGAAATGCTAAATGCATGAGGTGATGGATTCATTATAACCCTGACCTAATCATTATATATCAAAACATCAGATTGTACCCCAGAAATACGTATAATGACAGTGTCAATTAAAATTAATAAATTAATAAAAAGTTATTGTTATTATTTTTGTATCAATCAGGATTCTTAGATACAAGCAATAAAAATTAAACCTGGCTTAAATAACCAGAAAGAGTACATTAAAAGATTATTGGTGGAGAAAACAATTACTGAAGAGTCTAGTAGATGAGTATCGGAAGATAGAAGGACAGAATCTCATCCAATATCAAGACACAAAAGAGTCTGCTCTGCGTGGCTGAGGACTAGATATTACAGCTTGAGCCCGGCCTTGCCCTTTCTTACTGGTTCACTGGAGACTACCACTAACTGATGTGGGCTGCTAATGTCATGCAGGCACTAAGCGGGCACTGTGAAAGTTAAGTGATACTGCCACTGTCAAGGCCACTGCCAGAAGTGACTTTCCTTAGCAGCTTCTTTCTTGATCAGGGCAGCTGTATGTGTTTGGCTGAGTCTGGGACGTATTTCCATCTCCCAGCAGAAAGATACACCAGGAAAATAAGTATTTGGCATGTTCTGCTTCTTCTTGGCACTATTTCACCCAAGATAACTAAAAGAGATGTGGCAGACAATCTAAAAGATGCCACCCCCTTCGTCCATTTATCTATTTCTTTGGTAGTGTCTTCCCCTTAAATCTGGTTGAACCTGTAACTCATTTTTGACCAATAGACTGTGGTGGCGTTAAGGTCAAAAAATTCCTTATGGCATTCACTTAGGTGTCTTGCGACATTCACTCTTGAATTGCTTATTTAAAACCCAGCCTCCATACAGTGATAAACATGAGAGGGCATGTGTGGATACTGTGGCTGACAGCCTCAATGAACTTCCAGGTGACAGTGTCAACTGTTAGCCATGTGAGTGAGCCATTTTCGATACACAGCCCAGTCAAACTGCAAGACTCCTGTAGTACAAACCAACACATGACTGTAATCCCTTGGGGGACCACTAGCAGGAACTGATCAGCTGAGCCCAGGAAGCCCACAATATTTACAAAAATATGAGATCATAATAAATTGTTGTTTAAGTCACTACATTTTGAGATTGTTTTGTAGCACTAGATATAAGGAAAAGAAGAGAATTTCACAAATGTAGGAAAAGTTTGCAGATCTCTGCACAAGAGAGGGAGAGGGGAAGAAGAGAAATAAAGATTAATGATCACCACAAATTTACAAATTTTACCTCATCTTATTTTATTCAACTCATCAGATGTAGACATGATATTTTTTTTTAAAAAACTGACATTTCTTGAGTGACAGAGATGACACCAAATACCCTCTCTTAGAGTTCCTTATTTTTCTTGATTATTCACAATTTTTTGAAGTGTGCCACTATATTTTATAAGATAAAAAACAGGCTCAGAAAGGATAAATAATTTTCCCCAGGTCACATGGCTAATGGTTGCCAGAGGAAAGTTCTAGACTCAAGTCTTTCTGAATCCAAAGTCAAAGACTGCAAAACTTGCCAGTTTTTCCCCTGTTGTTTCATAGACTGAAAGTGGATCAGTAAAGCTTGCTTGCTCACTCATTTCAAAGGAAAATATGCAACCCTCATCAGTTCAGACCTGATTGTTTAGAATTGCCCATGTGATTTGGAGAAGACAACAGCAACATCTGGTGATCGATATCACAAATTATATGCTTATTTTCATGAACAAGGCTACTGCTGAAGGCCTCTTCACCAAATTATCTACTTTGAAATATGCCTAATTAGTGCTTCTGTCAATATATGCCTTTAGAGACATTCTGAAGACATGCAAACCACCCACTTACCCATAGGCTGTGTCAACTAACCTACATATTTAGATATAAGCATAACAATGAATTGTGGGGTAAGGGCAGAGAGGGCAAGTTTGCTTACAATCACCATTTATTTATAAAAAAAGAGGTAGCAGGAGAATTATTTGATATTTTGAGCTGGAATGTCAAACTGAATGGTTATGGGGTCACACTGTGAGATTCATACTAAAATAAATTAGTCTATTTATAAAGAGTCTTTATTTTGGCATTACTTCTATCTAGTTATTGTAACAGGACAGTTTTAGCAATGAATATGTATAAGCACATTATTTCCTAATGGCATGCTAAACTACAATCAAAACAGGCATCTATCAGCATGTATTATAGTTGAATGGCAATTAAATAAGCCCTGACACATTTTCTTATTTGCCTTCTCAAATTAATCAGTTTGTTAAAAATTCTGCGAGTCACATACAGTGCTAAAATAAGGAGTCCAAAGAGATTAATATTTACCAAATTTATATGGCTAGTTAAAAATCCTTATAGTCAAAAGGGAATATGAAATTATATAAATATTTTTGAGATTGCTTAACATTTACTTTTTTATGAAATGTGTATTTTTGAAATTAAAAAAGTGGATAATTTTCGCTGAAAGAATACATCTTCAAATTGATCTTAGTAGGGAATATATTGTAACTACAAAGTAAGATAGAATTAAAAACTAATAAAGTTTAACATGATTGACTCATTATTCTGGAAAAGAACTTAGATTATCAGAAAAGCTGTATTCTTTAATTTCTCCAAACTTATAAACAACATCTTCAATATCTTTTTATCCTATATTCTTACCTAGCTATTGCTGGATTTCTTTTTGATTAGCACGGTCTTCTTGAAACACTTCCCTGAGTTGAAACACTGCTGTCTTTTTTATTCTCTTCGTTCCCACTCATTGCTCCTCAGCAGTCTCATTTGGTATTTTCTCCCCATCTCTCAGCCTTCAGAAATTAAAGAGTTCATTCTCTAAGAAAGGATGCTAAACAACTTAAATGTTGGCCCCCACCCCAAAGACAGGCTCTGAAACTCAGCTGTTCCTTAAGCTCAGAGAGGCTGACCAGCACCGTGCCTGGCTTCCTCCATGCACCTTATATGACAAAGAAGTCAGTCTCCTCAAAGGAAAATGAGCTCATAAAACAAAATACCACTTTAAAATAAAACATTGCAGAACACCTCCATTTCAAAAGAAAAGAAAAAATGCTTTGTATTACAAATTGTATCAAGAGCAGAATTATCAATATAAAAGGTCTATCTAGGGTTTCATATTAACCTAATAAGCATACTAGTTAATGTAAGAAAATATATTATCACTAAAACATCAAAAAGAATTCAGTAAAAATATTGGATATGAAAAAGCATGAGAGTTAAAACACAGAACTCAACAGATGGAAGAAATAACTGAGGGTCAAATTAGAAAATAGCAAAATCAGAATTAGAAATCTCATAGAAGAAACAAGTCACTCCAAGAAGAAGAAAACATTGGAGAGATGAAGAAGAAAAGTTGAAATGTAAATGCAGATAACAGGAATCTCTAAAAATCTGGATAATAAAAATGAGGAAAAATGTTTTTGAAAGCAACAATTATAAATGTACTGAAAAAAAAGACAAAAGATCTTATGCTATTGAAAGGTGTATACATTGCCAAACAGTACAAATAAGAAAAAACTCAGTCCTAGATATTTAGTGAAATTTAATATATCAAAGACAAGAAAACTGGGAAGATGGTGCACTAGAGAAACCTCGGACGTGTTTCTCCCATAGAAGACCAGGTCAGGCCCACCACGACCAGCGTTGCACTTGCTGGTGACATTGTCAGGACTCAGGACCGTCGCCCACCTTCCCGCTGTGAGTTTCACCCAATACCACACTGTTGTCTTCTGCAGCTGCAGCACGGTTCCAGTTACTGCTGTTGCTGGTAATCATCCAAATTGGCATTACAGCTCTGACCAGGCCAGTGTGCACAGGATCCCTGCCCACACAGCTGCACCAGTTAGCCTGGTCATGCATGGGACTCCTATTACAGCCACTTGCTGTGCAGAGGCCTTTACTGGTGGCTGCCTATGCTGCCACACCTGCCGGAACAGCCATGTGTGGGACTCCAGCCCAAGCAGCCTTGACAGCCAGGTCAGCTATTTGCAGCCCCTTCTGCCGTAGGTGCATGCAGTGTGGCTGCCACTGCCATAGCCATCTCATTAGTGGGATGGCTAGGTACAGGTTCCATTGCTAATGCTGAAGCAGTAACCACCCCATCTGAGGGTGAGACCCCCTGGCACCACTGCCTTCAGTGTGGTGGTTATCACCAGGTAACCACACTGCTGTACCAGCCAGACCAGCCACGCCCAGGACTCCCACCCAAGCCATCTCACTAGCCTGCCCAGCTATACCTGGGACCCCTGCTACACCTGCCTGCAGTGAAGCAGCCATTGCCAGGGGCCATCCACACTGCCTCACTAGCCAGACCAGCTGTGCAAGGGACATATTAAAGTCACCAACTATTACTGTGGTGGTATCTGTCTCTCCCCTTAGATCAAATAACAGTTGCTGTACATATCTGGGCACTCTAGTGTTTGGCTCACATATATCTATGATTGTTACATCTTGCTGCTTTGCTCCTGTTGCTTTGTCACCCCGGATTTGTCACCCCACTTCCCCTGGGTGACAGAGCCAGAAAGGGTTACTCAAAGCCCATCTCTTCTGAGAAGTGAGAAACCCCGAATTGGTTAACTTCCCCAGAACCCTCAAGCGAGAGGCATTCCTTCCTTGGGAAATTAACCCCAAATTGGAGCTCTCTTCCTGCATTTATTCTCCAGCCCAGGAAGTTACAGCAAGAGACATAGGTGGGGTTATAGTTTAACAACATAGGTTGGTAACTTTCAGTGAAACAAGTCAGATGACATTCCATTAAGGCAATTAAGTGATCCATTAACAAAAGCTTGATCTTAGCAAACATTCCTTCTCCCTCCAGCTGCTTCTCAATCAGTAACTAGTCTGTCTTTGAATCAGCAACCTTGCTGTGTTAGAATTCTTTATCTTATACTAGAGACTTTAAAGCCTGAGGAAAATTTCCTGTCCTTTGCAAGGTCAATATTGAAACTGCAAGGCTTTGGAAAACCAGACCCTGTGAAGTACATTTGCTTTATGAATCCTCTACAGCTCCTTTTATCACTATATAATGCCCTTCTTTGACTCTTTTAATCATTCTTTGTTTGAAGTCTGTTTTATCTCATATAAGTTTGGCAACTCCTTGTTTTTGGTTTCCATTTACATGGAATATCCTTTTCCACCTCTTCACCATCAGTGTATGTGTGTCTTTATTGGTGAAGTGAGTTTCTTGCCAGCATCATATAGTTGAGTCTAGGTTTTTAATCAGTTCAACCAGTCTATATCTTTTACATAGGGGATTTAATCCATACTTATTCAAGGTTACCATTGAAAGATATTGCCTTGTTCTTGTCATTTTAGTAAAATTTTCATAGTTGTTTTAGATTTCTTTTGTTCCTTCCTTTCCCTTTTATTGTTTATATTTGCTGTTTATTTATTTATTTTTTCTAGTGATAAAATACATTTTCTTTATCCTTCTCATTTGCATATCTGTTCTACAAATGGTTTTATTTTTTTCTTGTGTATTTATGGTTTTGTGTATAGATTTTGATTCCAAATGTAGGAGTCTCTTGAGGATTTGTTGAAGGGTCAGTTTTGTGGTTGTGAATTCCTGCAGTTTTTGCTTGTCTGGGAAAGATACAATTTTTCCTTCATTTCTGAAGGAAAGATTTGCTGGGTATAGCATTCTTGGTTGCAGTTATTTTCTTTAAACTTTAATATTTCATCCCACTCTCTCCTGGCCTGTAGGGTTTCTGTTGAGAAGTCTGTCATTAGCCTGATAGGTATTACCTCATAGGTGATTTGACACTTTCCTCTTGCTTATTTTAGAATTCTTTCTTTGTCTTTGACTTTTGACAATTTGACTATAATGTGTCCTGGGGGATCCTTTCTGGGATGAATCTGTTTGGGGATCTTTGAGCTTCTTGGATCTGGAAGATCACATTTCTTCCAATACTTGGGAAGTTTTCATCTGTTATTTCATTAAATTGACTTTTGGTGCCTTTTCCTCTTTCTTCTTCCAGTAAACCCAAAATATGAATATTTATACACTTGAGGTTGTCAGATAGATCTTTTAGGCTTCACTTTTTAAAATTATTTTTTACTTTTGGTGCAACTGTGTTAATTCAAAAAGCCTGTCTTCTAGTTCAGAAATTCTTTCTTCCACTTGTTCTAGCCTACTGCTTATGCTCTTGGCTGTATTTTTTATTTCATTGAATGAATTCTTCACTTCCAGGAGTTCTGCTCAGTTTTTTTTTTTTTTTATTGTTTCTATTTTTTTGTTGAATTGGTCATAGCTGTCATGGATTTTTGACTTTGTTGTAAAGTCTATCTTTTTTTTTTTTTTCGTATCAGTTTGAATTTCCTTAATATTGCCATTTGGGAATTTTCTTTAGGTGATTCACAATTTTCCTGTTGTTTGGAGTCTGGTATTGGAGAACTATAGTCTTCTTTTGAGGAAGTCATGTTTCCCTGTTTTGTCACACTTCTTGTATCTCTGCATTGATGTCTGGGCATCTGGTGCTTTAGTTACCTCTTTTAATTTATGTAGTAGTTTTTGGAGAGACTCTTACCCATAGAAGTGTTCTATATTCATAGTTGGGTTGGACGTCATAAGTTTGATTCTGGATGAGCATGGTAGTAAGTGCTGGCTTATTACCTGCACCTTCTTCACTGGTGCAGGTGTGTTGCTGTGTCAGGTGGGACTCTGAGATCCCAGGAAAGGTGGGTGTGGATCTAAGCGACTTGCACCCCCTGCACACTCTTCACTGGTATTAGTGGGCTCACTGCTCAGGCAGATCTCTCAGGTCCTGGAGAAGGAGGGCATGAATCTATATGACTGGTGCAGAGGTACTGAGTCAGGCAGGGCTCTGAGCTCCTAGGGAGAAAAAGGGCATGGATTCAGTGGCTGGCATACTCTCCTTACCCTCTGTTGGCACAGAAAGTTCCCCTATGTCATGGGGACCTTTGAGCTCCTGGGGAAGGAGGGTGTAGATCCAGGTGTCCAGCAAAAGGGACTGGCTGAGTCCCTGTTTGCTGTTCGCTGTGGTGGGGTGGGGGTCGTAGAGTTGGGTGGGGCTCTGAACTCCTTTGGGGAATGAGGGCAGCTGATATGCTTCCCCCATGCTCTCTACTGGGGTGTGCAAGACCATTGGACTTGCAGGGCAACAAACTCTCCCAGCCCCTATCCAAAAATGGTGATGTCCAGTGGCATCCTGGGACAAAAGATGGTGGGGGTAATGCCATTTGTAGCTCCCCTCTGGAAAAATACAGTTGGGTGGGCTCTTACCACTCCACATGCTGGGCCCATTGTCCACACTTACTCTTCAGCCTGATTTGCAGGGGTCTGTGGTGGGAGCGTTGGCCTCCAGACCCCCTGCCTACCTTGTCCCTGGAGTACAGGATTTCTTCAGTCTCCGTGCAAGTCCTGGTTGGGTTCTTTCCCTGTCTTTCTATGTTGCTGTCTCAAGTTTCCAGGTCATGGAATTTTTCTCACTGTTTAGCTGGATTCTGTTGTTTTCTCCTAGGCACTCTATTCTACAAGTGAATATTTATCTGTTGCTTTGGAAGTTTATTGCATTAGAGGTGAGGGCTGGTTTCTTCCAGTAAAGCTTCTTGCCAAAACAAACAAACAAACAAACAAAAAACATTTTTTTTTTTAAAGTAAGGAAGGATTAAAAGAAATGTAGAAAAGCAGGGCAAACTGATTTAATAAAATATGTTAATAATGTAGATCTAAACAATTAATAGAAATGGTCTATACAGCCCAGTTAAAAGAAAAAGATTGCCAAATTGAATAATAATGGCTTGAAGTCTTAGGGCTGCTCTTTTTTCTGTTTATACTCACTCCTGTGTTATGATGTCATTTAGTTTCATGGTTTGAAATACCAGTTAGATACCGATGACTCCCAGATTTATTTTTTCAATCTGGACTTTTCCCAGAACTTTAAACTCATATACCAAATTAACTGCTCAACAACAGCAACAATTATTAGAAAGAATTAATGGGATTGTAATCTGGGGAGGGTCAGTGAAGGTTTTCATAAGGGAGAGACATTTATAATGAACTATGAAAAATGAATTTGGGGAAAAGTTGAAGTAGGTCTGGCAGCAGAGAGCTTACAGGAGAAGAGGAACAGATTCAGCAAAGGCCCTGAGACAGGAAGGAGGCCAGTACATCTGAGGAAATGAAAGACGCCTCTTGTGACCTATTGTACCTGAGAGAGAACACCCTAGAAAGTGATGTAAGGAAGGCCTTCTAGATGGGTAGGGCCAGGATCCTCCAGAGTCTTTCGAACCTGGTTAAAAATTTTGATCTTTATCCTATATAATAAGAGGTCATTGAAGGATATAAAGCCAGATCATTAAATGATCAGAATTTTATTTAGAAAAGATCCTTCAGAAAATAAATTGAATCTTATTCATCACTAGCATCTAGCATGACACATGGTATACAGTAGAGGCTCAATAATGTCCTATAGATATATGTGAGATTATTCAGTGCTAAATCAATTAATAATCAAGTTTTTAATTTTTTAATTATTATTTTTAAATACCAAAAGTAGGTTTTCACCAGCTCTGTAAAAATTGTATTATTTCATGTAAACATTTTCTTTTATTTTAGATATATTGTAAGTTAGTAATAAGCTCTACTTTTCAAGAGTAATGATTTATCCGCTTAAAATAACCTTGAAATTATAGAGTAGATTTACTGGTGATTGTGAATATCTACAGAATGTTTAAATATCCTTGGTTCACGTTATGTGCCTAGTATAAAACTTCAAAACCCAGTTTTGACTCAGTTTCATTTCAGCACTGTGAGCTACTAATTGAAATTAAAAAGAAAAAAAATATTTTCACTCATGGTTGGAAACCAAATCTGCTGAGGTTTTCTGTACATCTAGCTTGCTGTTGTCTGCTATTTAATTAACCAGTGAACAAATAAAGTATCCTCAGTTTAATTTCCATTCCTTAGCTCAATACTGTAAACTATTCACAGCATAATTAAAAGTCCTGAATTCTCCCAGGAATGATATTACCAGTAAGCAACCAACCCATGAAATAGAGAAGCCTGACTGTTACTCTGCTAAATTGTGTGTATTAATAACGCTGCGCAAGTGTTCTTTGCTTAATCTGACTGAGCCGAGAAAACCCCAGCTGGCATCCAAGCTACCTGCTTTTAAAACCCTCCAAGCATCCGAGCTCTGGGAGAGCTTCATTAAAGTTAATGTAGGCATTGTACTGCATTTTGTTGAGTTTCATTGAACTTTCTTTGTGAAAGAACTTACTCTCAGGTAATACCAATTAATTCTAATGTCACCAAGGATAATTATTGTCGGGTTTCAAGTTGTTCTTCAACTTGAACATCCAGAGTAAATATAAACATAATACAAGATTTTAAAATAAAAACAGAAAAGTCATTTAGGAAAGATTTAGGAAAGTACTCAGTTTTGTCTGTATAATGTTTAATCAAAAGTCTATTTCATATCTTGATAGTTATTATTCAAAGAATCAATGATTTGAACATTTAACTAGAATAACTACACAAGGTAACACTGACCTAGTTATTTCAGGCTGTACAAAGAGTCTGATTACTTCATGGTGAATACATCCACCGGTTGTTTCACCAGTCACAGGGAAGAGAGGATAAACATAGAATTAATAGTGTATTGACATAGTGTTTGTATAATTATTCTGGGTATTCAGACTGTCTCCCTGAAAGTCAAATATTTTCAGAAACCTAGCCCACTATTGTTACTTGGATATTTTTCATTCAATGTATTAAAATGTTTTATGGTTTGGATCAAATCTAAGTTTTATGAATGATGCTCCTTCATCTGAAGTACAACAACATATGATCATTTTGTTGATAAATAGAAAACACAGGAAGTTTGGCCTTGTTGCTTTACTTTCTGAAGGATTTCACATTCCTTTAATTGTCGAATCCAAACTGATCTCACACTTGAAAAATTATCACTTGAATAGTGCATTTATTCAGAGTGTTACGGTGAATGTTATGTGCAGAATGTTAGTGGCTGTGAATGAAGGAGAAAATGAGAGTTGAGCTGTATTTCATGGATGTTTTCTCGGCAGGTGACAACGAGGAGCCACTGCTATTGATTCTGATGCTGACTTGCATGTTGCATATTTAAAGAAATCCAATATCGAAATTGATTTAGGTTAAACAACTGAGTATGCATACTAGACTATCACGATCAATTGTCAAATTCATAGAACTTGATGGCTAAAATGAACATGTAGAGTTTTCTCAGCATTTTGTTTAGAAATTATGTATTATATAATAGGTATAAAAATTTTAGGGGAAATGCTCTGTAAGAACTCATCCTGGTGGTAATGTCATAGAGAAGTGTTTCACCAGAAATATTTTTTATGTTTTTATTTTTATGTTGACCTGAGTAGAAATGAAGAAATATGCTCTGAATTTAGTATCCTTCACAATATGAGTAAGTGTCTACTCTAGCCTAGTTTAGGAGTCGAACTAAGGCCCTATTTGTGCATGGGGGCTGTTTTATTAAACATACTTTTGTTGTTATAGTTAATCTCTAGATTGAGTTTTAGAAGAGCATAACACGTAAAGAATTGGGTTACAATGTTATCAGTTTAGCACTTGCCATTTTATGTGACCTGCTTCATACATGTAGATTAGCATCCCTTGCAGACTGTTTTTTTAAAATTTCTTATTAAAACATATTGATTGTACATGTTTATGTGGTACAAAGCTATATTTCAATAAATGTATACATTGTGTGCTGATCATTCAGGGTAATTAGCCTATTCATCATTGCAAACTTAATCATTTCTTTGTCATGGGCACATTTGATCTCCTCTGTTCTAGTCATTTGGTTACATGCAGTAAATCATTATTGATTACAGATTTCTGGGTCAACTGTACAGCAATAGAGCTTATATATCCAATCTGGCATTACTTTTGTGCCCCTTAATCAGCCTCTTACTATTCCTCCTTCTTCCCTGCCTCTAGCAACCCTAGTTCTTCTTTCTCCTTTTGATAGTTCAACTTACTATTATTTTTTTGTTTTGTTTGTTTGTCTTGTTTTAGAAGAATGAAATTCTGCCATCTGCTGCAGCATGGATGAACTTGGAAAAATGTATGTTAAGTGAAATAAGCCAGGCACAGAAGGAGAAATACAGTATGTTCTCACTCATATGTGGAATGTGTGTCTCTGACTTTTGGATGTGTTGGATGTGTATCCTTGGATTAGATGGTCTTCGTTTTCTGGGTTTACTTCTTATTTATAAAAACTAATATAGTATTGAGACTTGCAGAACTAGCGTCTGTCATTTAACAAAATGCAGACACATTTCATCCAAGTTTTTGCATGGGTTAATAGTTCATTACTCTCATTGCTGAGAAGTATGCCACTGTATAGGTGCATTATATTATATATTGTTTATCCATTCCCCTATTGAAGAACATCTAGGGTGGCTTCAAGTTTTGATGATATGAATAAGACTGCTATAAAGTTTTTCAGATAGACAGATAGATAGATATTTAGATAGATTTGGGGAGAGGGATATGGTGAACATAAGTTTTCAATCCATTTGGGTAAATGCCAAAGGGAGATTGCAAAGTTTTATGGTAATATGGCAGTATGACTTACTGCCAAATAGACTTCTCAAATGGTTGTCTTATCATGCATTATTGCCAGAAATGTGCGATAGTTCCAATTGTTCCAAATCCTCACTAGCTCAGTATTTTTTACTTTAGCCATTCTAATCAGCATTTAGTAGTAGCTCACTTTTTAAATTTGCATTTCCATACTGACTTTCATATTGAGCATCTTTTTATGTACAATTTGCCATCTGTATTTTTTTCTTCTTTTTTTTGGTGGCTGGTTGATATGGGTGTATTTCTTCTTTTGATGAATTTTCTTTATAGATATTTTTATTTTAAAAAAAATTCGGTTGTTTTCTCATCCAGAAATTTAAGAGTTCTTCATATATTCTGGAAAGAAAAAAGGCCTTTATTTTATATGTGCTATGCAGTTATTTTGTCTCAAACTAGGCTTGTCTTTTAATTCTCTTAATAATGTCTCTCTGAGAGCAAAAGTTTTTAATATTGATAAAGTATCATTTATCAATTTTTGTAATAGATCATGCTTTCAGTGTGCTATGTAAAATGTATTTCACCAAAGCCAAGCTCCCATGTCAAGACTATATCTATATTTTTTAACTTTTTATTTTTAAATATTATTTATTATAAGCTTATTATTATTATAAATCGTGATTTTTCTTTATGCCCTTTCCTGACCTATTCCTCCCCCAAACCCCCCACACCTGCCTGAAAGACTATATTCTAAAACCAATATATCTATTCTATAAGATTCAATACATGGAATAAAGAAAAAAAATGATGAGTTCAATGCTGGGCATATTGTTAATGACTTTTAGGACTTTCAACTTTTAGGATTTTTAAGAAAAAGATGTTAAATAGGAAATTGAACTTCAACATAGATTTCTAAGTTAGAAATACAGACTTGAGTAACAATTCATATAAGTGGACATTGAATCTATGAGTGATTCGGTGGTCACCCAGTAAGAGTAGAAAAATAGAGAGAGTAGATTGTCTAGGACAGGGAACTATTATACAAAGTTAAAGCTAAATGATGAGTCTATTACTGAGAGGAAAAATAATGAGCAATTCATTAGTAGTAAAACAGGGGCACATGGTTTTCAAGAAGGCAAGAGGGAACATTTTAAATATGAATTTAAAAAACATGGGTAAAAAGTAATAAGTCCTGCAAAGCTGTTAAGTGAGGTGAAGACAGAAGAGGCATTAATCTCAAACCGTAAACTTAGTTGGATAAGAAATATTCTCTTTATTTTATTAAAAAAAAACAATTTTGTATTGAGTTTCTTATCCTTCTGGCAGCTGGATAACCCTATATAGGTAATTTTTATCCACATTGTAGCACTGTGTCAAGATACTGCCATCTTGACTGTCAACCTTTGGAGAGAAAAAAGCCAAATTGTCATTTTCTAATGTTTGCATATTTCTTGACAATTGCACTGTGGTTGTATGAGACATAACCATAAATATTTATATAGAATATGAGAATATACACTTCCCTCTAGCTCATGTTCCACGTCACATAAACCTTTCACTACTTTCTCTCTGCCATCACCATGGTTCAAAGTTATCATGCCCTCATGACTCTCATTTCTAGTTTCTCTGTTCCGGTGTATTACCATTTCTCTGGTAGGATTATTTATAAACACAAATTCACTCTCTCACTTAATTAAAGATCTCTGATGACTCCCCAAATACTTAAATTAGTATTTCCAATTTCCTTTTCCTACATGGATTCAATTTTCTTTTCTCACATCTTCTTATACATAGTCTTTCAATGATCTCTAGATTCCTATAACTTTGAACTAGTACTCATGTCTTCCAAAATACATGTATTTTATGTTTTATTTTCTCTTTAATCCTGTATAAATATCCTTCATTTTGCTTTGTATTTTATAGACTTCAGAGTCAGGTAGATTTCAGTTTGACTACTGGATTCCACACTATTTCTATATTTCAAATGAGGACTATAATTGCTAATCCTTAAATGAAAACTATATTGTACATTAAAGTTAATACAGAGAATTATGTGATATGTTTATATACACTTAACTACAGACATCTGCATGAAGAATAATTTCAGAATTGTTTGTTCAAGCTTACTCTGGGCACAGTTCATGTCTCCAACCACACGGTATTACATTTTCTTGTATTTAAATGTTAATTTGAAATAAAACATGAATGCCTGGTGATTTAAAACACAAAGAAGCAGAATTGAAGTTATTTTAAATCTTTCATTCTATGTGACCACTTGAGTTTTAAAAAAATTATGAAATTAATTGTGAATAAGATTTTTATCTATGCCAAACATGTATTTTATGTTTAATATTATTTCTATGTGTATATCTTTCTTTCATATGAAAGAAACTTTTCAAAACAAAATTTAATAACAATATTCTTTAATCAAGTACGAGTGAAGACAGTTGACTGATCTGAATGTGCAATCAATTAAAAATAAATAGACAGAACATTTTTTATAAAGCCATTGACAAATTTGCAAAATGAAGGCTTGAAAATAAATGTAATATTATTTATTATTGCGATGGTTCTGTATATAGGAATATGTATACTTTACTCAAAAACATATATCAATGTACATAGAAATATTAATACATCATTTTTTCCTTTTCGTAAAGGTAAAATTTCTATTCTATGTTTTATATATTTTTGCTAGAATGATTATGTTTTTGCAGTTTAATAAAATAAAATTTTCTCTTCTGGTGTTTTATTTTTGGCTTCTTTGAAATTAGTATTTGAAATAAGTTTCTTATATAGAGCAGTGTCTATTAGGCTTGAGTAACAGTTTTCTAGGTTCCTAAGTTTGGGTTTGTTGCCTATAGCTCCTATTGTGCAGGAATTTTTTAAAATTCAATTTTTTTTTTCTCAGCATAGATGGTTTGGTTTTCATCTCTCATGTAATCAAGAAAACTTCTTAAACATATTTCATACTACCAGTATCCTGATTATTTACTCTACCGTTTCCTACTTTGAAGTATTTGATGTTTATATTCATTGTGTGAGACAGTACTTAATTTTATGGGTAAATTGTGTAGTTCTTCCTGATTTGTGTATAAAAGATATTACCTAATTTTCCTAAACACACAAACAAAATTTTCCACATAAGAAAAAACTCTTGGAGTCCCAAGATCCATGGAGACCAAGCGCCCTGTGGTGCCAGCACATGACCCAGCAGGTAGGACTTCCTGCTGCCAGACTCCATCTCCAGCCCGGCCGACTGAGTGCCAATCAGAGAGGTGCCCCCCTGTAGAGGCCCAAGTTCTGTGGAGACCACACGCCCTGTGGTGCCCACACATGACCCAGCAGGTAGGCCTCGCTGCCACCAGACTCCATCCCAAGCCCAATTGAGTGCAGGCCAATCAGAGAGGTGCCCTGCTGGAGAGGTCCAAGATCCGGGGAGACCACATGCCCTGTGGTGCCAGTGCACAACCCAGCAGGTAGGCCTCACTGCCACCAGTCTCCATCCCCATCCTGGTCAAGTGTGCACCAACCAGAGAGGCACCTCCCCGGAGAGGCCCAAGACCCAAGGTGACCATGTGCCCAAGACACAAGTGGGAGACCGAGCAGACGCTGAGGCAGCTGTGCCAAATTGGCAGCCCCAGCAGCATCCTAACCAGACAATAGTGTCAAACCAGTGGACCATGAAATCTTCTGCCACAATGACTAAACATCAAAGGAAAGATACCAGAAATATGAAAAATCAAGAAAGTACACCACCAAAGGGTAATAACTCTCAAGCACTAGATTCTACAGAACAAGAAGCCCTTGAAATGTCTGAAAAGGAATTTTGAGTGATAATTCTAAGGAAACTAAATGAGATACAAGAAAACTCAACGAGACAACACGATGAAGTGAGCAAAAGTATACAGGATCTGAAAGAAGAAATGTACAAGGAAATCAAAGGCCTGAAAAAGAATGTAGCAGAGCTTGCTGAGCTGAAGAATTCATTCAACCAAATAAAAAACATGACAGAGAGTTTAACCAGCAGGTTTACAGAAGCAGAAGAGAGAACTTCTGATCTTGAAGATGGGCTGTTTGAAATAACACAGGCAGGCAAAAGAAAAAGAAAAAGAAAAAAAAAAACATTGAAGAACGTCTAAGAGAGATATCAGAAAACCTTAAGCACTCAAATATCCGACTCATGGGTATTAAAGAAGGGGAGGAAAAAGGAGATTGCATTGAAAAAATATTCAACAAAATAGTGGCAGAAAACTTCCCAGGTATAGGAAAAGACACAGATCTTCATATTCAGGAAGCACAAAGATCCCCAACTGTATTCAACCCAAAAACGTCTTCTCCAAGACATGTTATAGTCAAATTGGCAAAACACAAAGACAAAGAGAGAATCTTAAAAGCTGCAAGAGAGAAGCATCAAATCACCTATAAGGGAGTCCCAATCAGACTAACATCAGACTTTTCATCGTAAACTCTAAAAGCCAGAGGGGAATGGGATGATATATTCAAAATACTAAAAGACAGAGATTGCCAGCCAAGAATAGTCTACCCAGCAAGGCTATCCTTCTGAAATGAAGGGCAAATAGTATATTTCTCATTCAATCAAAAACTTTGGGAGTTCACTACCACATGACCACCCTTACAAGAAATTCTCATGGGAGTACTGGGTTTGGTACCTGAAAAATAACCACCACTGCCATAAAAACTCAAGAAAAATCAAAACCCACTAGTAAAATAAAAATGACAACAATGAAGAGAAAAAAAAAGTTTATTTACAACCCAAGAAACCAACAAATACAGAAGACAAACAGTAAATCAGAAAGAAAGGAACAAGAGACACTTAAGACATCCAAACAAAAATCAATAAAATGCTAGGAGTAAATGAACAATTTTCAATTGCAACTCTTAGTGTAAAAGGATTAAATTCCCCAATCAAAAGGCACAGACTGGGCCTGCCCCATGGCTCACTTGGGATAGTGCAGCGCTGGGAGCACTGAGGCCGTGGATTCGGATCCTATATAGGGATGCCTGGTGCACTCACTGGCTGAGTGTGGTGCAGACCGCAACATACCAAGGGTTGCAATCCCCATACTGGTCAAAAAAATAAAAAAAAAAAGACAGAAACTGGCTGACTGGATTAAAAAGGAGGACCCAACTATATGCTGCCTTCAAGAGACCCACCTCATGCATAAAGACTCACATAGACTAAGAGTGAAAGGATGGAAAAAGATTTACCATGCAAACAGAATTGAAAAACGAGCTGGAGTAGCTATTCTTATATCTGATAAAATAGACTTTAAACTAAAAACCATAAAAAGAGATAATGAGGGACACTACATAGTTATAAAAGGATTGATCCATCAAGAAGACATAACAATCATAAATATATATGCACCCAATGTTGGAGTACCCAGACTTATAAAGCAAACTCTATTAGACCTAAAGAAGGAAATAGACACTAATACCACAATAGCAGGGGACCTGAATGCCCCACTATCAATATTGACAGATCATCTAGGCAAAGAATCACCAGAGAAACATAAGATCTAAACAACACTCTAGACCAATAGGACTTGGCAGATATCTACAGAACATTCCATCTAACCACCTCAGAATATTCATTCTTCTCATCAGCACATGGATCATTCTCCAGGATAGATCGCATGTTAGGTCAGAAACCAAGCCTCAACAAATTCAAAAATATTGGAATTATCCCATGTATTTTTTTAGACCAGAAAGGATTAAAATTAGAAATCAATAACAAATGAAATTCTGGGAACTACACAAACACATGAAAATTAAACAGCATGCTGCTTAATGACATATGGGTCCAAGAAGAGATCAAACAGGAAATCAAAAAATTTATTGAAACTAATGAAAACAATGATACAGCATACCAAAACCAGTTGGATACTGCAAAAGCAGTACTAAGGGGGAAATTTATTGCATTAAATGCTTACTTCAGAAGAATGGAAAGATGGCAAGTGAACAACTTAATACTTCATGTTAAAGAACTAGAAAAACAAGAACAGACCAAACCCAAAGTTAGCAGATAGAAAGAAATCATTAAGATCAGAGCAGAACTTAATGATATTGAAACACTAAAAACAATACAAAGATCAATGAATCAAAAAGTTGTTTTTTAAAAGATAAATAAAATTGAAAAACCATTAGCACAGCTAACTAAGAAAAGAAGACAGAAGATCCAAATAACAAAAATTAGAAATGAAAAATGTGATATTAAAACTGATACCTCTGAAATACAAGGAATTATTCGAGACTACTATAAACAACTATATGCCAACAAATTTGAAAATCTGGAGGAAATAGATAAATTTCTGGACACACACAAACTACCAAAACTGAGCCAAGAAGATGTACAAAATCTGAACAGACCAATAACAATAAAAGAGATTGAAGCTGTTATTAGAAGGCTCCCAACAAAGAAAAGCCCAGGACTGGATGGATTCACAGCAGAATTCTACCAAACATTCAAAGAGGAATTGACACTAACTCTCTACAAAGTATTCCAAAAGATTGAAACAGAGGCAATTCTCCAAACTCATTCTATAAAGCAAACATCACCCTGATACCAAAACCAGGTAAAGAAACAACTAAATAGAAAACTACAGGCCAATGAATAAAGATGCAGAAATCCTCAATAAAATACTAGTTAACAGAATACAGCAACACAAATGCAAAATTATACACCATGATCAAGTGTGATTCATTCCAGGGATGCAAGGTTTTTTAAACATATGCAAACCAATAATGTGATATACCATATCAATAAAATCAAACACAAGGACCATATGATCATCTCTATAGATGCTGAAAAAGCATTGGATAAAATTCAACACTCATTCATGATAAAGACTCTCTACAAGTTAGGGATAGATGGAAAGTATCGCAACATAATTAAAGCCATATATGATAAACCCGCTGCCAATATCATCTTGAATGGGGAAAAGCTGAAAGCTTTTCCTTTAAGAACAGGAACTAGACAAGGATGCCCACTCTCACCACTCCTATTCAACATAGAGTTGGAAGTACTAGCCAGAGCAATCAGAGAAGAGAAGGATATAAAGGGCATCCAGATTGGAAGAGATGAAGTCAAACTGTCCCTGTTTGCAGATGACATGATCCTATATATGGAACAGCCTAAAGCCTCTACAAAAAAACTCTTGTAGTTAATAGATGATTTCAGCAAAGAAGCAGGATACAAAATCAACACGCAAAATCAGTAGCATTTCTATTCTCCAATAGTGAACATGCAGAAAGAGAAATCAAGAAAGCTTGCCCATTTACAATAGCCTCCAAAAAATAAAATACTTAGGAATTGAATTAACCAAGGAGGTGAAAAATCTCCATAATGAGAACTACAAACCACTGCTGGGAGAAATTAAAGAGTACACAAGAAGATGGAAAGATATCCTATGCTCTTGGATTGGAAGAACCAACATTGTGAAAATGTCCATACTACCCAAAGTGATCTACAAATTCAATGCAATCCCCATCAGAATTCCAATGACATTTTTCTCAGAAATGGAAAAAAACTATCCAGACATTTATATGGAATAACAAAAACCATGAATAGCCAAAGCAATTCTGATTAAAAAAATAATGCTGGAGGCATAACCCTACCTGACTTTATACTACAAAACTATAATAACTGAAACAGCATGGTACTTGCATAAAAACAGACACACTGATCAATGGAATAGAATAAAGAATCCAGAAATCAACCCACACACCTACAGCCATCTGATCTTTGACAAAGGCACCAAGCCTATATACTGGGGAAGAGACTGCCTCTTCAGCAAATGGTGCTGGGAGAACTGGATACCCATATGCAGGAAAAAGAAACTAGACCCATACCTCTCACCATATACTAAAATCAACTCAAAATGGATTAAAGAATTAAATGTACACCCTGAAACAATAAAACTACTCAAAGAAAACATAGGAGAAATACTTCAGGAAGTAGAACTGGACACAGACTTCATGAATACGACCCCAAAAGCATGGGCAACCAAAGGAAAAATAAATAAATGGGATTATATCAAACTAAAAAGCTTCTGCACTGCAAAAGAAACAATTAACAGAGTTAAAAGACAACCAACAGAGTGGGAGAAAATATTTGCAAAATATACATCTGACAAAGGATTAATATCCAGAATATAAAAGGAACTGAAACAAGTTTACAACAAAAAAACAAGTAACCCAATTAAAAAATGGGCAAAAGAGCTAAACAGGCATTTCTCAAAGGGAGATATATGAATGGCCAACAGACACGTGAAAAAATGCTCAACGTCACTCAGCATTCAGGAAATACAAATCAAAACCACACTGAGATACCATCTCACTCCAGTTAGCATGGCTAATATCCAAAAGACTGTGGATGATAAATGCTGGTGAGGTTGTGGAGAAAAAGGAACTCTCATACATTGTTGGTGGGACTGCAAAATGGTGCAGCCTCTATGGAAAATGATATGGAGGTTCCTCAAACAATTCCAGATAGATCTTCTATATGACCCAGCTATTCCACTGCTGGGAATATACCCAGAGGAATGGAAATCATCAAGTTGAAGGTATACCTGTTCTCCAATGTTCATTGTAGCACTATTTACAATAGCTAAGAGTTGGAACCAGCCCAAATGTCCATCATCGGATGAGTGGATACGGAAACTTTGGTATATCTACACAATGGAATACTACTCTGCTATAAAAAAGAATGAAATACTTCCATTTGCAACAACATGGATGGCCCTAGAGAGAATTATATTAAGTGAAACAAGTCAGGCACAGAAATAGAAATACCACATGTTCTCACTTATTTGTGGGAGCTAAAAATAAATAAATAAATACACAAATAAACTGGGGGTGCGGGGGGAGAAGGGAAGAAGACACAACAGTTATAATTCCTTGAAGTTGATACGACAAGTGAACAGATAGAAGGTTGTTTGGAGGGAGGTGGGAGAGCAAGGAGAGAAGGAGGTTTTGGTAATGGGCCACAATAATCAACCACACTGTTTAAAATAAAATTTTTTAAAAAAAGAAAAAAAAGTTTCTTTCTTTTATTTCCTAAAAAATAAGTAACTTTTTTCAAGTTAAACAAAGCTGAACACAACAAAATGTGTGCAACATTTTCAAGGTATCAAGAGCCATTCACATGTGCAATTTTGACAAAAATAAATATTTATTTTAAATAAATGTAATTTAAATGTGTTTGTTCGTATAAGCTTGCTTATAGTATCTAACAAGTGAACTAAATATTGCATGTCCATGCTGTGGAGAAAATGTGCGCTCGTGTAAAAGGAAAAGAAATATCACATAAAGGCAGAGTACCTGTATAGTAAACACAGGGCACATAAAAATTGTTGTAAACTATCTATACTTATATCTAATATTCGTAACCTGAAAAGTTCTTAAATGCTATTTTCAACATGGTGTAAATAAGGCAAAAGAAAGAAAAATCCTACCATAAACTCTGTTATGAGAAACAGTAGCAGAGCCAAATAAAAAATCACATTATACAATTTTAATGTTATTGTCTACAGGGTTTCTACCTGTATGTCTCACATCTAGTCAAAGTCTACTCAAAAAGGGAGGAATGTATTTCTTTTCAAATATTCTTGGGTTTAATGAGATGTTTTCCGTACCTTAGACCTTTGGTTCTGCAGTAGTGGGTGTTCCCTCACCGAAGGAGACATAAATTACTGTGTATCTAGTGTTCTAATTGCAGAGGCATACTGAAGAATTTTAGTGTTTTTCCCACTGTTCAGAGGAGTCATGCAACTTTTATTCACCCCACAACATATACTTTGGCTTTCCTTGCTTTAGACTCCTAACTCACTATTCACTTAATTAGCTGTGGGCCTGGTCCTTACCCTGAGGCTAGGAGAGCATCTATCCACGCTCGTGCTTCTAAAACTGTTCTTGTGGCAAACCATAATGCTGTTCAGTCAAGGACAGTGTATGGTGTATGGGAATTATTCTTAGTTCCTCCAGGCATTGAAATCTTAAGTGCTTCTTCATGATTTCAGCCTGTGAAGGTAAAGTAAATAGCACTTGCGGCATTCATCCCTGGCGTGATGTCACCATCTTAAGGCTAAGAAAGACAATATACATTTACAAATGTAATGTTATATTTTAAAAGAGAATTATATTAACATTTAATGGTTTTAGTCTTATTTTGGGTGAGTTTAATAAGATGATTCTAATCTTTTTTATCCTATATCGGGTGTCTTAAAAATTGAATTAGAAGGATATAATGTGCTGTGTTGATTTTTGAAAATGCAAACACATAGAACTTGACATAATTCTAGTTGTCTACCAAAGCAAGAAGAGAGAACATATGATTCTCAAGGCCTATGGTAGGTGGTTAGGTCCACTCTACTGAATGGAATTGGTGCCCTTATAAAAGGGACTCCAGAGAGCTCACTTGCTCCTTCTGTCATATGAAGACACACACAGGGAGAAGATACCGTATGTGAACCAGAAAGTGGCCTCACCAGATACCTAACCTGCCAGAACCTTGATCTTGGACTGATCAGACTCCAGAACTGTCAGAAATAAATTTCTGCTGTTTATAAGCCACCTCTTCTGTTATAGCAGCCTGAACAGACTTAAGAAATGCTAATAATAAACTTTCATGGGTAACTCAGACTTTCCACAAACTATTTAACAAGATGTTGGGCTTTTTTTTGTACTAGTATTTCATTTTTACATTATACAGAACATGCTAACAAATGCTGTCTTAATCATTCTGCTTAACATAGTATGGTCCTTTAGATGTTTAGAAGGAGTTTTATTATTATTAAATTCTACTTTTCAGGTCTCAAGTTTCAAGTTGCATATGTAAAAAGATATCCAAATCCATTATTATTATAGTGAAAACCATTATCTTAAAATTATATTTGTGGAATAATGTAAAGAAACAAATGATGTAAAGAAACAAACAAATAGAAGTGTGAGTTCATATTTTGCTCTACTGCAGGCTGGTTAAGTCAACAGGGTCATTATTTAAAATCACTGTGCCATGTTGTCCTCTTCTGGAGGACAAAAAACAACAACAACAACAACCAAAAAAAAAACAGTAATGCATCTCTCCTGTGATAGTTTCTGTAAGGATTCAACGAAATAGGAAAATATATATGAAAGGACTTATTTTTGTTCTTTTCTCACAAAAGTCTTTTGTTTTTATGAAATATATCTTTTTTCAAAATGCCCTACTCATGAGAATTATGTGTTTAATAATTTCTCATAATTTGCTTTAAACTGTCTGCTCAAATAGGTCTATAAAATATTTCACCCAGATGAATGAGAAAATCTTAGCAAATGAATTTATTAATTAGAAAAAGTTATTAATAGATTTAGATTTTTATAAATAATATTAGAGAATAGAAAAATTCACATTAAATATTGTTTTTAAAGAAGTTGGGCTAATTTGCATAAAAACTCTTAAAATAGTCTTTAAAAACTTAAAACGTTTTCCCTTTGACCCAAGTGTTCTAATTTTATGAATCTATCCTAAGGTAACAATCAGTCAAGTAAATAAAAAAGTGTATGTAAAGAAGCTCATTGAAAGACTTTATAACAATAAATAACAGAACAACATGCAGCCAATGAAGCACTAGATTTAATATTGTTAAGAAATATATTTTTAGAAAATTCTAGTTGGATATATTTCAAATTTTAGCACTGTCTCTTAGGGGTGAGAAAATAAGTGCAGGTTTTCTTTTTGCTACTCTGTGTTTGCTGTATTTTTTGTACAATGAAAGTACATTATTTACATAAACTTTAATATAAGAAAAATCCATTGGCACAGAATGAGAATTAAACCATTTTTTAGAATTTTGAAGACCATTTTGAATCTCTGTATTAACCACCCTAAGGAAATTCAAACTTGGTTTGAATGAAATGCCTTGAACTTGGCTTAGACATGGAAATTGCGTGTTTCTCCATAACCACCCTGAAACTGTGTTTATTTCTGTCCTCACTGAGTACAAATGACAAGATGAAGAATGGATAAATTCAGAGAAATGTCCCAGAGCATTCTTGATAACAGATATAACATTTGCTATATCAATATTTTGTAAATCATCTGAAGACATTTTGCTGATAGCAGCTGGAACATTATTCAGTTCCAAGAAATTAGGTCACTGAAATATCAAGCAGGACTTGATTATTTGAATCAGTCTGGCACTTTTCAGTAGTTCAAAGAGACTATAAACATGCAGGCAGAGCTAGTCCTTGGCACCAATTGTGTTCTGCTTTGTGTGGCACAGCCTTATTTAATATGCTCAGTGCCACAGTAAATCTTACCAGTTTAGGCTGCCTGTTGAGATTTAGCCGAAAAGAACCCTTTTCGGTGGCAAAAGCTACTAAAAACTCAAATATAATTTGAATGTTATAGCATGCTATGGGTCAAACGTGGAATCAGGAAATAGATACCCAAAACATCAAGGAACATGAAACTGATACCTATGGCTCTTAACTCTTGTGAATCCCAACAGGAGAGTGAGCTTATTTTTTTTGTGTATCTGCCTTTCTGTTCTCAATCCAAGTCATATTCATTTTGGAGGATGGAAGTGGAGGTTAAAAAACAAAATCAAATAATTATATATTCTACACAAATATGCATTGTTCCTACAGCTTTTGAAGTTTAATTTATCTTACTAATAATCTTAATGAATCCTCAAAGTTCTGTTAAGTGTAAGCCTTATTTTACTACCCTAGAAATTTGAGAGTTATGTGTTAGTGATGGGGATAATGCGAGATCAGCGAGGTTTGAGTGTACACTTCTGAAATGGGAAAGGAAGGAAGATACAGATCAAATAAAGATACAGGTAGTACAGAACCAGGAGGGGTAAATGGTAATTTATGGTAGAGTATCTGAACAAAGGGATTCTTGAAGCATAGGATCTAATTCTTTCACCATACATCAAAGTAAGTAAAAATAGCTAAATATTCTGTTTGCTACTACAGTTAAAGTATGGAATAGTTCATATTACAACTATACTGTGAAAAATAAATAATAAATATTTACTAAATATAGCTTATGTGAATTACTAATGCCAATGATTTACAAATGTTTAAATGTCTAACATTAAAGATAATATATTTAAAATTTATTATTTTTGTTGTCAAAGAATTATATAGTATCATAGAGTCATAATTCTCAAATAGCATTGTGTTATAAATTCACGTGATTTAAAAGCAAAGAGTACTGAAGTGAAAAATGTGGGAAAACAATGTATATTCTAAGTTCTGCCCCCTAAAGCACAATATATCTCTTCCTATCATTATAATTACACTAAAAGTAAAAATTACAATTTCAAATTGTAGGCTGGAAGGAGGTTTAATAAGTCATCAAGCCCACCTTCCAAAATAATTCAGGAATCCCTGTTTATTCTTTGACATCTCCATTAAGCAAAAATTCACAGGGTATCACACTCTTGATGAAAGCTCTTATCATGAACTTCTTACCTTAAAGGTGATATAGAGTTTGTGTAGTTTCCAGAATTTCTGTAAATAATTTCATTGCCTGTATCACACATTGAAAAAGGATTAGAAGCCACATGTATTAGTCAGTTTATGTGTTGCTATAACAGAATACCTGAGACTGGGTAATTTATGAAGAAAAGAGGTTTATTTGGCTTATGATTCTGGGACAGCTGCATCTGACACAGACCTCAGGCTGCTTCTACTCATGGCAGAAAGCGGCAGGCAGCTGGTGGGTCCGTGCAAATCACATGGCAAGAGGAAGTGAGTGAGACTGAGAGAGAGAGAGAGAGAGAGAGAGAGAGAGAGAGAGAGAGCAAGTGAGCAAGCGAGCTCCTTGCAATGGTTAAAAAAAAAACATGGTAAATTCAAACTTTAAGTTTTCCTTTAAATGAGCCTGAAAATTTTGAATTTCTACCAAAACAGAGCTAAAAGTAGGCATTATAGCCCTCAGTAATCTAGACTGTTCATAGAAAAAAGAAATCCAAATGTCATCCTAGTGTAAAAAAAAGAAATATCTGACAAGTCAAAGCAAATATTCTTTTACAAAATCAAATTATTGTAAGAAATTTTAAAAAATTGGGAAATGAATAATTTGCAGTCAACAGGATATAGGAAGGCAGTGCAGCTATGAAATTAGGATCTACAGTTTTTCAAGATGGCGGCGGCTGCGGCGGCTGGCGCGGAGTAGCTGAGGTGGAAAAGGCGGCCACTGGGACTCAGGCAGCCGGAAAACTTGTGGTCCTTCCTCTCGCCATCTCTTAAGGGAAGACTGCTGCTGCTGACCGGTCGTGGGGGGTGACCGCCACTTTGCCCCCAGCAGGAGAGGCTGCCTCATTTACAGACAACAGCTTTAAAGTGTGGAGCAGGAAAAGAACTGTTTCTTAGCTGCAAAAGTGAGTCTCGAAACAGGGAACACGGCGCCAGGGCTGCTGTGGATGCAGCCAGGATCCCGGAGGCCGGGGCCGCGCTGAAGGCGGCCAGCTGCCCTCTTCAGGATTCGAGGTTTCAGGCCGGCATTAAAGAAGATTCCTGGGAGCGCCCGAGCCACGCCGCGACTGAACAGCCCGAGGCGGCAGCGGCCGAGAACTGGGAAAGGCGGCAAACCAGAGACAGAGAGCGAGCACCCGACCTGGCACAGCACTGTGAGTGACCCCTGGCACAGCTCTGTTCGGGGGGTGGATGCCCACGCGGCGCCCGCCTGCACCACCAGCCCACTCACCGCCGGTGCTGCCTCCATTTTCCCAGGTGCGGGCAGCTCCGCCCTGCTCGACCATCACTGAGCCCTCCCACTTGCTGGCCTGGCGCCAGTCTTTCCGGAGCCGGCGGACCGGCCTTGGCTCCCACTCCCTCCGCGGTTCTCTGGCGGGGCTGGTGGCGGAGGGCGTCCCGGGCCAGTTTCGGGAGGGCAAGGAAGTACGGGCGGGCCGACTGTCACTCCACCATACCCTGGACTCCGGCCCCAGGTAAACTCCCTGTTACTGGGAGGCAGATACCATCTGTGCGGTCACCAGTTTGGAAAAAAGCCTAACGAATTTCTGGTTGGGAATAGTGTGGTAGGAGAGTTCCCAGGACCGCTTGAACCTGCCGGAGACCAGGCTGCAGGTGGGCGCTAGACTTGGTTTATACTGGGGGGATACAAAGGTGAACAAGACCCGAGAAAGATCTACATAGTGCCACAAAGGCACCCAGAGAGACCGGTCGTCTGTGCCCAGCAGAAACCTGGTAGACTTCCTGGGCGAGGCGGTGCCGAGCAGGGTCTTGAAGGCCCAGCTGTTAGACGAGGGGTGCAGAAGACACGCCCCAGCCCAGCACAGTGCGCACAGAGTGGGGAGACGTGCGGCCAGGGAGGCGGAGACTCGACAAAAACCACACACCCGGTGGGGTTGCTACTGCACGATCTAACACCCTGGGCCAGAGCACACGGAACAGGGAGAAGTCCTGCACAGGAAGTGAAAGATCAACAGAGATCACACACCCTGTGGTACGTGAACCACCAGCCCAGCAGAGTCCAAGCTGACCAGAAAGGTGGCTCCCCGGAGAAGCCCAAGACCCGAGGCAACCACACACACAAGGCACTAGAGGCCAACTGAGCAGTCACGGAGGGAGCCATACGAAATTGGCAACCACAGCAACATCCTAGTTAGTCATTAGTCTCAAACCGGTGGACTGTGAAACCCCCGGCCACAATGAATAAACACCAAAAAAAAGATACCAGAAATACAAAAAATCAAGAAAGTACACCACCAAAAGTTAATAAATCTCAAACTCTAGATCCTATAGAACAAGAAGCCCTTGAAATGACTGACAAGGAATTTCGAGTCATAATTCTAAAGAAACTGAATGAGATACAAGAAAACTCAGCTAGACATCATGATGAAATGAGGAAAAGTATACAGGATCTGAAAGAGGAAATGTACAAGGAAATCAATGTCCAGAAAAAAAATGTAGCAGAACTTGCTGAACTGAAGAAGTTATTCAACGAAATAAAAAACACAACGGAGAGTTTAACCAGCAGGCTTGTCGAAGTTGAAGAGAGAACCTCTGAACTTGAAGATGGGCTGTTTGAAATAACACAAGCAGACAAAAAGAAAGAAAAAAGAATCAAGGACATTGAAGAAAATCTGAGAGAGATATCTGACAACCATAAGCGATCAAATATCCGAGTCATGGGTATTCCAGAAGGGGAGGAAAATGGAGATTCCATTGAAAACATATTCAACAAAATAGTGGCAGAAAACTTCCCAGGTATAGGAAAAATCACAGATCTTCAGATCCAGGAAGCTCAATGATCTCCAAACGTATTCAACCCAAAAAGGCCTTCTCCAAGACATGTCATAGTCAAATTGGCAAAACTCAGAGACAAAGAGAGAATCTTAAAAGCTGCAAGAGAGAAGCGTCAAATCACCTATAAGGGAGCCCCAATCAGGTTAACAACAGACTTTTCATCACAAACCCTAAAAGCTAGAAAGGAATGGGATGATATTTTCAAAATACTAAAAGACAAATATTGCCAGCCAAGAATACTCTACCCTGCAAGGCTATCCTTCCGAAATGAGGGGCAAATAGTATATTTCTCAGACAAACAAAAACTGCGGGAGTTCACTACCACAAGACCACCCTTACAAGAAATCCTCAAGGGAGTACTGGGTTTGGTTCCTGAAAAATAACTACCACTGCCATAAAAACCCAAGAAAAATCTAAACCCGCTAGTATAATAAAAATGGCATTCATGAAGAGAAAACAAGCTAACAAAAACACTATCTACAACCTAAGGAACCAACAAACACAGAAAACAAACAGTAAATCAGAAAGCAAGGAACAAAAGACACTTAAGACAACCAAACAACCAATAAAATGCTAGGAATAAATCAACACCTTTCAATAACAACTCTTAATGTAAAAGGCTTAAATTCCCCAATTAAAAGACACAGACTGGCTGACTGGATCAAAAAGCAGGACCCAACTATATGCTGTCTACAAGAGACCCACCTCACCCATAAAGATTCACACAGACTAAGAGTGAAAGGATGGAAAAAGATTTACCATGCAAACAGAAAAGAAAAACGAGCTGGAGTGGCTATTCTTATATCTGACAAAATAGACTTTAAACTAAAAACCATAAAAAGAGACAATGAGGGACACTACTTAATGATAAAAGGACTGATCCATCAAGAAGACATAACAATCATAAATATGTATGCACCCAATGTTGGAGCAGCCAGATTTATAAAACAAACTCTATTAGACCTAAAGAAGGAAATAGACACTAATACCATAATAGCAGGGGACCTGAACACCCCACTGTCAATATTAGACAGATCATCTAGGCAAAGAATCAGTAGAGAAACACAAGATCTAAACAAGACTCTAGACCAATTGGAATTGGCAGATATCTACAGAACATTCCACCCAACAACCTCAGAATATTCATTCTTCTCATCAGCACATGGATCATTCTCCAGGATAGATCACATATTAGGTCACAAATCAAGTCTCAATAAATTCAAAAAAATTGGAATTATCCCATGTATCTTCTCAGACCACAATGGATTAAAACTAGAAATTAATAACAAACGAACCTCTGGAAACTATACAAACACATGGAAATTAAACAGCATTCTACTTAATGACATATGGGTCCAAGTAGAAATCAAGCAGGAAATCAAAAAATTTATTGAAACTAATGACAACAATGATACATCATACCAAAACCTGTGGGATACTGCAAAAGCAGTATTGAGGGGAAAATTTATTGCATTAAACGCTCACTTCAGAAGAATAGAAAGATGGCAAGTGAACAACCTAACACTTCACCTTAAAGAACTAGAAAAACAAGAACAATCCAAACCTAAAGTTAGCAGACGGAAAGAAATCATTAAGATCAGAGCAGAACTGAATGAAATTGAAAACCAAAAAACAATTCAAAAGATCAACGAATCAAAAAGTTGGTTTTTTGAAAAGATAAATAAAATTGACAAACCATTAGCATGGCTAACAAAAAAAAGAAGAGAGAAGACTCAAATAACAAAAATTAGAAATGAAAAAGGCGATATTACAACTGATTCATCTGAAATACAAGGAATCATTCGAGACTACTATAAACAACTATACGCCAACAAATTTGAAAATCTGGAGGAAATGGATAAATTTCTGGACACACACAAGCTCCCAAAACTGAACCGTGAAGACGCAGAAAATCTGAACAGACCCATAACAATAAAGGAGATTGAAGCTGTTATCAGAAGGCTCCCAACAAAGAAAAGCCCAGGACCAGATGGATTCACAGCAGAATTTTACCAAACATTCAAAGAGGAATTGACACCGATTCTTTACAAACTATTCCAAAAGATTGAAACGGACGCAAATCTCCCAAACTCATTCTATGAAGCAAACATCATCCTGATACCAAAACCAGGTAAAGATATAACCAAAAAAGAAAACTACAGGCCAATATCCCTGATGAATATAGATGCAAAAATCCTCACTAAATTACTAGCAAACAGAATACAGCAACACATACGAAAAATTATTCATCACGATCAAGTGGGATTCATCCCAGGGATGCAAGGTTGGTTCAACATACGCAAATCAATAAATGTGATACACCATATTAATAAACTCAAACACAAGGACCATATGATCATCTCTATAGATGCTGAAAAAGCATTTGATAAAGTTCAGCACTCATTCATGACAAAGACCCTCTATAAGATAGGTATAGAGGGAAAGTATCTCAACATAATTAAAGCCATATATGCCAAACCCACAGCCAATATCATCCTGAATGGGGAAAAGCTGAAAGCTTTTCCTTTAAGAACAGGAACTAGACAGGATGCCCACTCTCACCACTCCTATTCAACATAGTGTTGGAAGTACTAGCCAGACCAATCAGAGAAGAGAAGGAAATAAAGGGCATCCAGATTGGAAAAGATGAAGTCAAACTGTCCCTGTTTGCAGATGACATGATCCTATATATCGAACAGCCTAAAACCTCTACAAAAAAACTCTTGGAATTGATAAATGATTTCAGCACAGTAGCAGGATACAAAATCAACACTCAAAAATCAGTAGCATTTCTTTTCTCCAATAGTGAACATGCAGAAAAAGAAATCAAGAAAGCCTGCCCATTTACAATAGCCACCAAAAAAATAAAATACTTAGGAATTGAGTTAACCAAGGAGGTGAAAAATCTCTATAATGAGAACTACAAACCACTGCTGAGAGAAATTAGAGAGGATACAAGAAGATGGAAAGATATCCCATGCTCTTGGATTGGAAGAATCAACATAGTGAAAATGTCCATACTACCCAAAGTGATATACAAATTCAATGCAATCCCCATCAAAATTCCAAAGACATTTTTCTCAGAAATGGAAAAAACTATCCAGACATTTATATGGAACAATAAAAGACCACGCATAGCCAAAGCAATGCTGAGCAAAAAAAATAAAGCTGGAGGCATAACACTACCCGACTTTAAGCTATACTACAAAGCTATAATAACCAAAACAGTATGGTACTGGCATAAAAACAGACACACTGACCAATGGAATAGAATAGAGAATCCAGAAATCAACCCACACACTTACTGTCAGCTGATCTTTGACAAAGGCATCAAGCCTATTCAGTGGCGAAGGGACTGCCTCTTCAGCAAATGGTGCTGGGACAACTGGATATCCATATGCAGGAGAATGAAACTTGATCCATACCTCTCGCCGCATACTAAAATCAACTCAAAATGGATTAAGGATTTAAATATACACCCTGAAACAATAAAACTTCTTAAAGAAAACATAGGAGAAACACTTCAGGAAATAGGACTGGGAACAGACTTCATGAATACGACCCCAAAAGCACGGGCAACCAAAGGAAAAATAAACAAATGGGATTATATCAAACTAAAAAGCTTCTACACAGCAAAAGAAACAATTAAAAGAGTTAAAAGACAACCAACAGAGTGGGAGAAAATATTTGCAAAATATACATCTGACAAAGGATTAATATCCAGAATATATAAGGAACTCAAACAACTGTACAAGAAGAAAACAAGCAACCCAATTAAAAAATGGGCAAAAGAGCTAAGTAGGCACTTCTCTAAGGAAGATATACAAATGTCCAACAGACATATGAAAAAATGCTCAACATCACTCAGCATCCGGGAAATGCAAATCAAAACCACATTGAGATACCATCTAACCCCAGTTAGGATGGCTAAAATCCAAAAGACTCTGAACGATAAATGCTGGCGAGGCTGCGGAGAAAAAGGAACTCTCATACATTGTTGGTGGGACTGCAAAATGGTGCAGCCTCTATGGAAAATGGTATGGAGGTTCCTCAAACAATTGCAGATAGATCTACCATACGACCCAGCTATCCCACTGTTGGGAATATACCCAGAAGAATGGAAATCATCAAGTCGAAGGTATACCTGTTTCCCAATGTTCATCGCAGCCCTCTTTACAATAGCCAAGAGTTGGAACCAGCCCAAATGCCCATCATCGGATGAGTGGATACGGAAATGTGGTACATCTACACAATGGAATACTACTCAGGTATAAAAACGAATGAAATACTGCCATTTGCAACAACATGGATGGACCTTGAGAGAATTATATTAAGTGAAACAAGTCAGGCACAGAAAGAGAAATACCACATGTTCTCACTTATTGGTGGGAGCTAAAAATTAATATATAAATTCACACACACACACACACACACACACACACACACACACACAGACACACACACATACACACACGCACACAAACCGGGGGGGGGGAAGAAGATATAACAACCACAATTATTTGAAGATGATACGACAAGCAAACAGAAAGGACATTGTTGGGGGGGAGGGGGGGAGGGAGAAGGGAGGGAGGTTTTGGTGATGGGGAGCAATAATCAGCCACAATGTATATCGACAAAATAAAATTAAAAAAAAAAATTATAACTTAAAAAAAAAATAAAAATAAAAAAATAAAAAGCAGTATGTTCTATTGGAAAAAAAAAAAAAGAGTACAAAGAGCTTTCTAGGTAGAGGACACCATTAAAGCATAAAAAAAAAAAAAAAAAGAAATTAGGATCTACAAAACATCCAGAAAACTTACTATTAGCAAAATAGCGATAGTAAGTCCTTACCTCTCAATAATTACTTAAATGTAAATGCATTAAATTCTCCAGTGAAAAGAAATCAAGTGGCTAAAAGGATTTTTAAGAAATTCTCAGCAAAATACTAGCAGACAGAATTCAACAGAACATTAAGAAGATCATATACCATGATCAAGTGCGATTTATCCCTGGGATGAAAAATGGTTCAATACATGTAAATCAATATATGTGATGTACCACATTAATGGAATAAAGGATAAAAACCATCTGATCATCTCAATAGAAGCAGAAAAACATTTCACAGAATTCATTCAACAAATTAGGTATAGAAGTAATGTACCTTAACGTAATGAAGAACACATATGAAAAGCCAACAGCTAATATACTGAATGGTGAAGAGTTGAAAGCTTTTCCTCTAAGATCAGGTACAAGATAAGAGTACCCATTCTCACTACTCCTATTCAACATAATACTTAAAGTCCCAGGAAGAGTAATTAGCAAGAAAAAGAAATAAAAGTCATCTAAATTAGAAATTAAGATGGAAAACTGTCTCTATTTGCAGATGACATGACCTTATATATATAAAACCTGAAGTCTCCACCAAAAAAACTGTTAGAACTAATAAAATGAACTTGGTAAAGTTGCAGGCTACAAAACCAACATACAAAATTCAATTGTGTTTCTTTATATAAATATCAATATATCTAAAAAGAAAATTTTAAAAAATCTCATTTATGATAGTATCAAAACACATAAAATACTGAGGAATAAATTTAACCAAAGGCAGTGAAATATCTGTACACTAAAGCTATCAAACATTGATGAAAGAAACTTAAAAAGACAAAAATGAATGGTGAGATATCCTGTGTTCATTGATTAGAAGAATAAATATGGTTAAAATGTCCATATGACTCAAAGTGATCTACAGATTCAACACAATCCTTATCCAAATTCCTATGACATTTTTCATAGAAATAGAAAAATAAATTCTAAAATTCATATTGAACTGCAAAAGACACCAAGGTGTCAAAGCAATCTTGAGAAAGAAGAACAAAGTGGGAGGCATTACACTTCCTGATTTCAAATTATATTACAAATGTACAGTAATCAAAACAGTATGTACTGCCATAAAAGCTGACACATACACCAGTGGAACAGAATAGAGAGCTCAGAAATAAACCAAGCATATACACTCTACTAAGTTTTGACAGGGGCACCATGAATACACAATGGGGAAAGAAAAGCCTCTTTAATAGTGTTAGGAAAACAGAACATCCAGCATAAAAGAAGAAAAATGGAGAGCAGAGTTTTAAAATTTCCTATATAATTACTTATTTGTCTGTTTTATAGCCTTTTACTTTCAACCTAACTCTACATATTTATTTTAGAAGCTTAGCCCAGTCCATAGGTTGACCTTTTATTCAATATAACAATGCCTACATGTTTAAAAAAGCCTGGCAATTACTGAAATGATTAAACATACAGTTGTAATATGATCCAGCAATTCCTCTCTTAAATGTATACCCAAGAGAAACAAAACCATATGTCCACACAAAAACTTGTACACAAATGTACATAGCTTCATTATTCATAACAGCTAAAAGGTGAGGGACACACAAATGTTCATCAGTGGATGGATGGATAAACAAAATGTGGTATTTCCATATGCATTTATGTTTCAAAGGAATCCTTAGGACAGCATATAGTTGGGCCTTATACTATATCCAACACAGCAGTCTATGCATTTGTATTTACCATTTGTATTTACCATTATGGTAAATATAATTTGACCAAAAAAAGTAATGAAGGACATTGGTCTTGGCAATCATTTATTGGATATGGCACCAAAAGCATAGGCAAAAAAAGCAAAAATAGACCAGTAGGATGACATTAATCTAAAAAGCTTCTGAACAGTGAGGGAAACAATAAAATGAAAAGGCAATCTAAGTAATGGGAGAAAATATCTAAAATATATGAGTAACTCATACAATTCAATTGCAAAAAACAAATAACCCAATTTAAAAATGGGCAAAAGAAGTGAATAAACAAACATATTTCTCAATGAGATGTACAAATGGCCAGCAGGTATACAAAAAAGTGTTGAGCATCACTAATTTTTAGAGAAATTCAAATCAAAACCAAAATGACGTATAACTTCAAACACGCTATGATTGCTATTATCAAAAAACCAAAGTTAAAATGAGTTGGCAAGGATGTGGGGAAATGGAATCCTTGCACACTGTTGGTGGAAATGTAAATTGGTGCAGTCACTCTAGAAAACAGTATGGTGTCTCCTCAAAAATTAAAAATATAACTACCATATGATCCAGCAATATCACTTCTAGGTATATACCCAAAGAAATATAAATAAGGATCTCAAAGAGATATCTGCACTCCCATGTTCACTGCACCATTATTCGCAATAGTGAAGACACAGAAGCAAATTAAATTCCCATCAATGGAGGAATGGATAAATAAAATATGGTACATACATACAATGGAATACTACTCAGCCTTAAAAAAGAACAAAATCCTGCCATTTGAACAACATGGATAAACATGGAGCACATTATGCTAAGTGAAATAAGTCAGACACGGAAGGATAAATACTACATTGTACCATGTATTAGTCTACTTTGGTGTAGCTATAACAGAATACCTGAAACTGGGTAATTTATAAAGAATAGAGGCTTTTTTTCACTTTTGGTTCTGGGACAGCTGGATCCGTTGCAGACCTCAGGCTGCTTCCACTCATGGCAGAAAGTGGCAGGCAGCAGGAAGGTACAAGCAGTTAACATGGCAAGAGGAAGCAAGAAAGAGGGAGGTATCAGGGTCTTTTAAACCACCAGCTCTTGCAGGAACTGAGTGAGATCTCACTCACTACCCCCACCCCCCCAGGGACAGCATGAATCCATCCATGAGGGATCTGCCCCCATGACTCATACAGCTTCCAGCACTGCCACACTGGGGATCAGATTTCCACACGAGTTCTGGGAGGACAGCACATCCACACTCCATCACCATGCATTCCTAGAACATCACATAAAAGTTTATGAAATCAATTGGCCACTTATACCAATTAATAGGGAGAAGATATTATTATTGTTATTGATTTTAAAATGTCCAACACTTCCTTGTAGGCACCACTGCATAGAATATTTCAAAACAATTATCACTGGCCAGCACATCAAATATTTAAAAATAATTATGTATACCTTATCTCCAAACACAGTCACATTCTGAGGTACTTGGGATTGGGACTTGAACATGAATTTTGAGAAGACAGAATTCAGCCCATAGCAACAGTAAAACCTGGTAAACGCTCCATATTTTAGTTGATAGACGTCTATCTCTTTTTTTTAATAATGTCCTAGAAATAGAGTTTGGATGTGTTCCCCTCAAAAAAACTCACGTGAAAATCTGATTCCCAACATGGCAGCATTGGAAGCTGTTCGAGTCGTGCGGGCAGATTCCTCATGAATGGGTTAATGCTCTCTCTGCATGGAGGGGAATAGTGAGTGAGTTCTTGCTCTATTAGTTCCCATGAGAGCTGGTGATTTTAAAGACCTGGGCACCTCCTCTCTCTTGCTTTCCCTCGCCATGTTAGCTGCTTGTATCTGTTGGCTGCCTGCCACTTTCCACCATGAGTAGAAGCAGCCTGAGGCCTGCACCAGATTCAGCTGTCCCAGAACCGTAAGTGAAATAAGCCTCTGTTCTTTATAAATTACCCAGTCTCAGGTATTCTGTTATAGCAACACAAAATGGAGTAATACACTTAGTATTCCATTTTGTGCACTTCCCAACATTTATTCAATGCGTAATTATATGGGATGTTTCTGATATTTTTCAATTACAAATAATGTTGAAATTAATAACTTTGTACATAGCTATTTTCATGTAGATGAAGCGTATGGTAAGGATAGGTTCCTAGAAATAAGAATGCTGGCCAAAAAGTAAGGGCATATGGAGTTCTGTTATGTCTTAACACATTCCTGTCCAAAGGATTTTACCAGTTTATATTTCAAACATTGGTATATTAGAGTGCGTATTTCCTCAGGCCCTCACAAAGGTAATTTTTTGGTCGTTGTTAGATTTATAGATGAGAAAGGATACCCCAATGTTATTTTAATTTTCATTTCTCTAATTATGATTGACTTTAAAAAACACTTTTTTGGTCTGAGGGCCATTTTAATTTCTTTTTTGAATTGTTTGTTCAAGTTTTTCCCAATTTTAAAGGCAGTTGTCTTTTGCCTCTCAATTTTTACAAGTTCATTATATATGAGATATAATTCTTTGTTATCTATTGCAAATATTACCACAAATTGCCAGTTGTCTTTTTCATTTGTTTATGCTGTTTTTAAAATCATGCACTATACACACACATACATACAAACAGGTCAAATCTGTCAAATTATATTTTAGTTATAGGTAGAAAACCTTTTCCTACCCCAGGATTAAAGAGAAAATCACCCATTTTTTATAGTATTTGTACTTTTTCAAACCTTTACATCCTTACTTTGAGCTTATTGCTGTGTATAATATGAGGTATAGACTTAATTTTATCTGTTTCTGAATAGTTACCCAGTTGTTCCCTACCACTTATTAAAACAACTTTGCCCCAGTGATTTGATATACCATCTTTACCATACACTAAATTTCCAGCTGTATGTTGGTCTATTTCTGGGCTTTCTCATCAATTTACTGGTCTACTTGTGCATTCATATACTAACACTACATTGTCTTAACTATAGTGACTTAAAAATATTTCTCAATATCTGGAGGGACTAGTTCCCTCATAGTTTGCCTTCTTTAGTGTTCTGACTATATGTCCGTGCTTACTTTTCCCTGTAGACTTTAGTATCCACTTGTCTAATTCTATAAAAAAAAGTTCCTTGCTGTTTTTATTAGGATAACATTACACTTATAAATTAGAAAGAACTGAAATTTTTCATACTGCTGTAATTCTCCACAAAGACAGGAGAATGCCTTTCACTTGTTTGAGTATCCTTTTGTGTTTCTTGGGGGGTTTTACAATTTTCTTCATTTTTTGGTACATTTTTATGTTTATTTAAAAAAATTTTTATCTTCTTTTTTTTGCTGTTGTAAATAAAGTTTTCTTTACCATTATGTTCTCTGATTACAGTTTGTTTATATGAAGGCTACTGATTTTTGTTTGTATGTTGTGAGGAAAATGGAGTCAGTTTAGTCGGGCCCTCTTGCCTCATGTCCAGCTGGGTATGATTCAGAACATTGGTTGTAAAAAAGTTATGTAGGAGTGGTGTAACTGCGCATGTGTGCCCATATACCCCTTGGCTCGTTGCCACTATTGAGTACTTTCCGTATATAAGACCGTGGCTCTGAACTGCTGGCCGGCAGAGCTTGCATCAGAATAAAGCATGTCTATGCTGTTACTGGCTGCCAGAATCTTTTTTCAACTACCTGGCTCAGGACCTGCACAGGACCGGGCAGAGGGGCCTGTGACCCAGCCCTACAGTATGTTAATATTACAGTTTTTCTATATTATTCAATTTTTGTACTGTCTGTGTTATTTTATGATTCACTAGGTTTTTCAAAGTAAGTTACAAAGTATAAAACATAATTTTTTGTTTTCTTTACACATTCTTTTGTATCTAATAGAAATAGTGACATGTCTAGTGTATTGTTAAATAGTAACAGATAGTGGTTATCTTTTCTTATTGCTGATGTCAGTGGAAACGCATATCACGTTTCTCTATCATAAAACATAGTACCTTTCGTCTTACATATATATTTCTATATTTTATCACCGTCATTCCTTTAGCTGAAGTTTTCCCAGTCATTATTTGTTTAGAAAAAGCTCATCTTTTAGCATGATTAAAATAGTTTAAAAATTACAGCTCTGGGGCCAAATCTAGCCTGCCAATTGTTTTTGTGTGACCCATGAACTAAAAATCCTTTTTTTTTGTTTTGTTTTGCTTTACATTTTTGCTTGTAATATGTCAAATTTTTAATCAAAGTAATTTCATATCATTAAATATCTGTTCAAGTATATTTAATTTTCTTTGAACTGCTGACTTACAGTTTTCCTGCTTCATTAATTTTTCTTTTGTCAGAGATCGATTTTTCTCTGATGAAATTGTGAAATTCCTCAATTTTGTGAAATGCTATTTCCTCAATTCCTGCAATTATTTTCATAAACTTGTCTTTCTTATTGTTCATTTTACTTCTTCTTGTTCCTTTTACTACCCCAATACCAAAAGGTGCTTCTCCCTGTGTTTTGTCCTTTTTCCCTTAGAATGCATGCATTTCAATATCTAATTTTTAAATTCCACCTGACTTTACTTTTTTGAAACGTAATTGATTATGAATATTTTGAGGGTACCTATTTGAATATTAATACATTGTACAACATGTGGTGATCACATCAGGATTATTAATATACTTATGCTTATAAAATGTGATCAGTCTTTGTGACCTTTAGCCAATTTCTTAACACTCCTTTCCCATCTCTCTATCTGACCTATAATAACCACAGTTCTTGTCTCTTTTTTTTTGAAAGTTCAGTGTGTTATTTTGATTGTTCTTTATTTCTTTCATTTTATTTATTTGTTTGTTTGTTTGTTTGCTCCCTCTTATGCGTGAGGACATGTAGTATTTCTCTTCCTGTGCCTGGAGTATTTCACTTACAATTTTCTCTAAGGTCATCCATGTTACCACAAATGGCAGAATTCCATTCTTTTTTATTACTATATGATACAACAATCCCACTGCTGGGTATATACCCCCCAAAATGGACATCATCATGTCAGAGGGATACCTGCACTCCCATGTTTATCACAGCTCTATCTATGGTAGCCAGGAATTGGAACCAACCTAAATTGCTCATTGACAGATGACTACGTAAGGAAAATGTAGTATATATATTCAATGGAGCGCTACCTGGCTCTTTAAATTTTTTTTTTTTTTTCTCTAAAGCATCCCTGCCCTCTTTGAATAATATGTACTTTGAGGTTTATTTCCTATGGTATGTTTTCTAGTCAATATGAATACATTTTTAGTATTATCAGACTTAGGGTGGACTTAATCTTTCTGGTGGCAATTTCTGATCAAACTTGGGCCTCTTTACTAATATCTCTCTTCTAGCTTCCCCCTCTTTTTTGTTTTTGTTTGTTTTGTTTTTTTGGCTGCCCTTGATGTAACAAAGACTTGTGGCAGCTTCAAGTTGGGGTGGGGACATAAGTGTTTATGTGCTGGGATTTGGTGTTTTTCTCTTTGTACTCACAGCTAATTAGAAATCTGGCATTCTCTTACTTCAAGTTATGCAGAGGGCTTGTTATTTATGTAGATTTGCTTTTCTCTTCTGTTGTTTGATATTGTTCTGGGAGACAATATTTGCAGACAAGTAACAAGACTGTCCTCACTGTCTATCTTCATTCAATTTTTTCTGTAATTTGTATTAAAATTATTTAAATTATAGAAAATATAATATTAATTACTCTATATTCACATGCTCCCATGATATTTTAATTGATGCAAGTAATTCCCACTTTCTAAAAAGTAACATCCTGAACATTTAAATCCTCATATGTGATATCCACTTAAGTAAGTCATTTGGGGAGCAATTTAATATTCCTATAATGCTTCCACTGACCAAAATATAATGACACTGGCTGGAATTGCTTTCAGAAATAGTTCCTAACCCACATTTTAGAAAATTTCTTAACCTTTACACCTATATGTTATTTTTTTTGCCTCAGTGATAATACCCTCCTTGAGCTTAGTATTATCTTTATTATATTTGACTACTATCATAAAATTGAATTTAGTCTGAAAGGGTAAAAATTTCCTGTAATTCAGCCTATTAATGATATTATTTTTTCATATAGAAGATAATTTTAATAGACTAATTAAAACATTTTTGAAAACCAAGAAGACTATTTTGAAGGAAGAAACACTAATTTAGATTCATAATGCTAGTGCTTTAGCATAAACATTTTTCTCCTCACCTTATGGTTTAAATTCTCCTGTGGGTAGCAAACATGTGCTGAATATCCATAAACAAAGTAACCTCTGATTTTAATTTGTTATGATTTCTTTTTAATTTGGTCTTGAGATTTCTCTCTCTTGAGAGTGGCCATAAGCTCTAGCCCTGCCCTGACCAGAAGGAAAGTTAGATTTGTGGAAGTGTGTCAGGTGAGACAAAATAAGCAAGTGAAATCAAAATGCATATAACAGAAGAAATTTATTACTCATAGGTCCCAGAGAGATTAGGGGTGCCGATGGGAGGCTGATGGGAAGTTGGGAGGTGGTAGGACACTAAGTCAGTGGGTGTGGAATGTAAGAGAAACAAAGGACCTGTGAGACTAAGTCTTTAAGGTCCATGGATGTTATCCCTTAGGCTTTTCTATAGTGGCTATGGATTGGCTAACTTAAATAAAACTCTCCTGAAGAGGATATTTTATTTACATGACTCTGATGTTGACAGTTGTATAAACATAAATCGTGGGCAGCAGCTGTAGGATATGCTAGGTTTGGGTTCAGTGAGATGAAGAACAAGTGGACTATATTATAAACAACCACACTGGGGCAGGGAGGAGTTTTAATTAGGCCAAAGGCGACAGGGTATGACTGGGTTTCAAACAAGTTATGTCAGACTTAAAAATGGATGACAAAGTAACAACAATATTAAACAAATTTGTGACAAATCCAGTTCATCCTATTTCATTTTATATGTCAAATTATAAATGGAGAGCAACCAGTTATTTTAATTTCAGTTAAATTATATACTGTCTTTGCAAATGTTTTATTATTACAATTAGAACATATTTTTAACATAAAATTAAATTTTCTCAATGATGTATTCTTTAAAAATCTCATTTAAGTTGGTACCATGGATAACCAAACTAATTTTAGTCATTTAAAAGTTATTTAATAATTTAATACCTTTTAAATTTAATAATTTTTAAATAAGGCATGTCTCAATTTTTGTTTATGGTTTATAATTCTTAGCATTGTGTTTCTATGAGAATTTTGCCAAGCCAACTATGTATCCCTCTCATTCATGTTGCTGTCTTGGAAATATATGGTCTTCTTTTCCGTCTGTGCATTTGTGCTTCTAGGATATGTGACAGCTCCCTTTTACATAAAAGAATGACAAACGATGAATACAAAAAACTGCATTGGCAATCAAAGTACAAATGCCTTCTATGCTTATGATTTTCTATTGTGTTTTATCATTTCCATTTGATTTTTCATGAGAAAAGATTTTAATTTTGAATTTCCCTTGTGTTACATATTTTTTAAAAAATAATCTCATATCCTGTATTTTCTGTTTAGAATACAATTATCTGCTGTTTTTAAATATGAAACCCATGATATTCATTCAAAATGAAGATTTATACTAAAGAAAATAATCTACGTCTATGATTATTTGCCTTGTGTTTGGTCTTTCAAATCCCATTCATTGCAAAACCATCTACACTGTGAGAATGGGAAGAAGCTAGCATACAAGTATTCAGAAAAAACAAAGAGCAAGATTTGCTCACTTTAGGAAAACTAAATTTTACTCTAAACATTTATCTTTAAAAATAAGATAATACGCTCACATATTAAGATTGTCTACAACAATGGTTATTGATATATATTTATCATTTCTTAATTGGTGATTAAAATTATCAGGATATAAATCCTAATTCTTGGCACAATAAAGGAGACTAAGTCTTAAAACTCAAGTAATAATGAGTTTGTGTTTTAGTCAAGTGGAATAAATCACATTATAAAAACTCAGCAGATATTTTCAAAATTAAGAAGTGCAAATAACTTTTCTTATTCTTTGTCTTTCTTTTGATTTGCCTAATAAAGCGAATATATTAATATATTTCTTTGAGAAAACCAAAAGATATTTAACATTATTTCAGGAAATCACTTTCTTCAGGCTTTATTGGCACAAATAATATTGGTTTGCATCAAATCTCAGAGTATTATTTGCTTAGAAAAATAAGCTTGTTAATCTAATAGAAAATTCCTAGTTTCACATTGATAGATGATCATTACTCTAATTAGATCCAACTAAATGTAGTTTGAGCTTAATATCAAGTGTAATGTTCTTTTTATTTCTAAAAAAAATTTAAAACTGAATTATTTCTTCTGCAGAATTTATGTACTGTATAAAGGTAATGGCATGTGGATTGAGTATTTTTCATTTTGAGGACTTCAATTCAACAATCACGTTTTTATGAGATCATTGGAAGATGTTTACTGTTAATAATTCTCTCACTGGAAATGTTTTCAAATTATCTAGATCTTTGCCCATGATAAATTTAGTATGATTTTTTCAGAAATTCAAGGTGCTGTGGGTCAAATGTGTCCCCCAAAAGTTTCTGTGTTAGAAACTTGGTTCTCGCTCTAACAACGTTGAGAGGGTGAAAAATTTGATTATGGTATTTGAGAGGTGGGACCTGTGCCCTCCCGAATGGATTAATCCGTTCACGGAGTTATGAGTTGCCATGGGTGTGGACTGGTGACTTTAAAAGGAGAACATTGGCGAGCTCTTCCCCTTCTTCTTGCTACTTGATACCCTGAGTTGCTATAGAAAGTCACCACCTGGAAGGCCATCATCAGATGTGTTCCCTGGACTTGGGATTTGCCAGCCTCCAAAACTGTAAGAAATAAATTTCATTTTACTTACACATTACCTAATTTCTGGTATTCTGGTATAAACAATAGAAATGGACTAATACACAGGGATTTTCAAAATTGTCCACCTTTCACAATGTTGAGTAGTTATTTAGGAAAAGGTATGTAATTAAAGTGAACAGAAACTTTTGCTGTGAGAGAAAGAGATGGAGAACCTAGATCAGACAGGTCACTCATTCCCTACTCCATGACACAAGATAAGTTTCTAGAAACAACTTTAGGGGTTGAATGCACTAAAATAGTTCTAAATTTGAGAAAATGCATGTGGTTTTAGACAGACACTGTTTATAATATTGAAAAAAATGATGCCAAATATTATTTTTACATGCTTGGAAAAGAGCAGTGCAGATTAATCTATTATACCTAAGTTGCATGTATTGACCTGAGTTTCTATGTTTTAAAAAATAATTCACTATGATGTGGACACATGTAAATACATTGACATGGATTATTTGCTTTCAGTTAGAAAATTTATAGATAATTATAGCTTAGAGAAAATTCTAATCATACAGGGTGAAGAAGAGGACATGACTGTAGGCTGTTTTCTGTCTTTGAAAAACCCAAAACTATTAAGCTGTTGTTCTGGTTTCACCACCTCTTTCGGGTATCATTTACACTTTGTATCTTTGTCTGTTTATATAGAAGCATTGCTAACTCCAAATAATATAGGTGGCTTGAGAGGGTGTTAATAAAAGACAAGCTAGAAAATTTGACTACAATCTCTTCATAGTCAAAAGTAATTTGTGGCCTTCTCTCAGTACCCTAGTAACTTCTTGCTCAAAAAGGTCCTAGGTTTCTGAAGGTGTCACGTACACATGCAGAGAACACCAACAAGCCTGCTAGAAATGCAGAATCCAGGACACACCATAAAGCCCCTGAATTAGAATAAGTCTTTAACTAAGATTCTTACATGATTCAAAGGCACATAAACTTTATAAGAACCACCATCCGGGAACACAGTGGTTTTTAAAAAGGATAGAGATATTTGTTTTTTTGCTGTAAAGTTGTTTGAGTTCCTTGTATATTCTGGATATTAATCCTTTGTCAAATGTATATTTTGCAAATATTTTCTCCCACTCTGTTGGTTGTCTTTTTACTCGGTTGATTGTTTCTTTTGCTGTACAGAAGCTTTTTAGTTTGATATAATCCCATTTGCTTATTTTTCCTTTAGTTGCCTGTGTTTTTTGAGTCCTATTCATGAAGTCTCTATTCACTCCTACTTCCTGGAGTGTTTCCCCTATGTTTTCTTTAAGGAGTTTTTCCCAGTACCACTTGCTGAAAAGGCAGTCTTTTCCCTGTTATATAGATTTGCTTCCTTTGTTAAAGATGGGCAAAGGAGCTGAATAGGCATTTCTCAAAGGAAGATATACGAATGGCCAAAGACTCATGAAAAAATGCTCAACCTCACTCAGCGTCCGGGAAATGCAAATCAAGACCACTTTGAGATATCAACTTATTCTGGTTAGGATGGCTAACATCCAAAAGACTGAGAATGATAAGTGTTGGAGAGGTTGTGGAGGAAAAGGAACTCTCATACACTGTTGGTGGGGCTGCAAAATGGTGCAGCCTTTATGGGAAATGGTATGGAGGTTCCTCAAACAATTACAGATAGATCTACCATATGACCCAGCGATTCCACTGTTGGGAATATACCCAGAGGAATGGAAATCATCATGCTGAAGGGGTACCTGTATTCCCATGTTTATTGCAGCACTATTTACAATAGCCAAGAGCTGGAAGCAGCCCAAATGTCCATCATCTGATGAATGCATAAAGAAACTGTGGTATAGCCACACAATGGAATACTACTCTGCTATAAAAAACAACAAAATACTACCATTTGCAACAACATGGATGGACTTAGAGAAAAATTATATTAAGTGAAACAAATCAGGCTCAGAAACAGAAATACCACATGTTCTCACTTATTTGTGGGAGCTAAAAATAAATAAATAAATAAACACACAAACAAATAAAGGGTGGTAGGGGGAAGAAGACAGAATAACCACAAAAATTCCTTGGACTATTTAAGTTAAGTGAACAGATGTGATGGGGGAGGACAGAAGGGGATGGAGAGGAATGGGCAAAGGGGCATGAAAATCAACTACAATGTATATTGACAAGTAAAACTTAAAAAATAAGGATAGAGATATTCCTTCAGGTTTGTTGTAAAGAATGACCTTGGTTTTAGTAAACTGTTTATCTCTCGGCTATTATACAAGATGATCTCAAATTATAATCTTTCTTAAAGGAATTGGACAAAATTTGACTTTTATTTTGTTGAATTTGAATCACTAGCTAAAGAAAGATCATTTCTACCTTTAATAAAGGGACTTTCCAACTATTTACTTCAGCTGTATGACTAAATAAAAATTATAGTCATGGACTTAAACTATGGAGATTCTATTAGACACAATACGTTCAATAATTCTCCAGATAAATCTAGAGAATTCTCAGGGTAAAAGTTTGTTGCAATTAAGTGACTGCTTAGTAAAAAGCATTCCAATATTTGCAGCATATATATTTCAGTTTATCTAGATAATAAATATATGCCCTGTGCTTTATAACAGTCCACTCTTCAAATATTCAGGTAGAGCAAGAACAAATAGAAAAATCAAGAGGAGAAAAAAAATCCCATAAGAAATGATCAGATTCGGGCTTTTTTTTTTTTTTCTCTTCCAAAGCTGTGAAAATCCCTGCTGAGAATGCCAAGCTTTCTTATAGACTGTCATTTCCTTTGGTTACTATTACATGTGGGATGTTAACTGGAGCTAATATATTTCCAGGAGATGCAGTGAGGACTGAGAAGTACAAAGATTTTTATCAATGTGATGCACCTACAGTGTAACATGTAGGAAACAGCCTGATTAGTAGAAGCTGGTTATCCTCTGAAGCGGCTTCCTTGCACAACCTGTTAACACAGAGTGTGATAGACAGGGCTGCCCATGGACAGGTCCAAAGAACTGCTGCCAAAAAGCGTGTTTCCTACTGGAAATGTCTCCTAACTCATTGCATAAGTAACTAATACACACGATGACTGTAAATGAACAGTTATATAACAGGGGAAAAAATGTAACTTCTTTGCAGAGAAATTAAAAAGGCACCAAGAGGCAACACGTCATATAGGTGTATGACATACTTGGGCCCATGCATAAGACTGACTCTGCCATTAACCCACCTGTGTATTCCTCACATTATACTTCTCAGGCTTCAATTCTTATGAGGTGTTTGGAATATGTTGTTGGTTCTCAACACTGGCTGCCACCTGAAGAGCTTTTAAAAATATATATATCCATGTCTTACTCCAAATAACTTAAGCCAGAGCCTCTGAAAGTACTGCCCAGGCACAGATCTTTATTTATTAAGCTGCCAAGGTGGTTCTCTATATAACCAGGCATTAGAAACACTGAACTACTTAATCACTTATGTCTCTTTCACATTTAATTTTCCATGCTTTCTAGGAAAGCTCCATCTCTCCTGGTATTCTTCACCCTCATCTTTTCTTTGCATACATATCTTCTTTACAAATTGAAGGAAAACAAACAAACAAACAAACAAGACAGATATTATTATTTTAGTCACAAAGTTTTATAAATAAATATTTGGTTTCTTTATCTGCCTATGACTCCATAACTCCAAACCCAGGTAAATCATATCAGGAGAAGTTATTTTATATGGGAATTATAATAACTGAGGCAACAAGGTACAACTAAAATGTTTTGGATAATGATCCCATCTATTTTTGAGTCATAACTGTTTTAGTTTAGGGTCAAAGGATTTTTAGTAAATTCATAGTGAAAGCATTCTGTATGGCTAGATCCAGGCTCTGGTTCACCGATTAAGATTTAATAGAATTTATTATAAGCACTCTCAAGCATAGCATTGGGAATTTTCCTACTATTCCCTAATGAGCAATGAACACCTGGAATTTTGTATTATTTCTTACAGTACATGTGGTGATTGGAAGAATTTTACAACAACATGGATCCTAGTTCTGTGCTCTATAACTAGTGCAAGATAAATAAACACTGAGATCCTTTAGAAAATAGTCAGTTTTAAATAGCTGAAAACTATGATATCAAATATAACCAAAAAATATATACCAGTTAAGTTAAAAACCCTGAAGTCCTCATTTTAAATCAGAAGACCATGAATGCACACTATATATCGTAACACAAGCACATATTTCCTAGCTTTATTACTTAAAAACCTAGAAATAGTGACCAACTCTTTAGCAATTTAACACATTGGCAAATAAATGGTGGTGGGGATATGCCTCAAAATAATCTGGGGAGTGGGTGGGTGGACTGATATAAAATAAAAATGATTGGCCATAATTTAATGATTGTTGAATCGCAGTGATTGGTACTTGAAGATTTATTATATTTACTTTTGTGTAATTTGGAATTTTCTGTGTAATTTGAAATAAATCACTCTACTTTATCAAGTGTCTACATGTTCATCTGTTAAATGAGAATAATATGTTACAATAATTTTTATGTTAAAAAATTCTGTATAATCTCTACCTATATATGTTGAGAGAAAAATAAAACTAGAGATTTTTCAAAAGCCAAATTGCTATATGGCCCCAACTGAAGAAGTTACCTGGTAATAGTGATAATACTAAAAACAAACAAACAAACAAACAAACAAACAAACAAACCTCTGTTTTATAGTTAATCATTATTAATAAGGCAAATCTAAGGAAACCATATCAAAATGGAAACGAAATAATGGAAAAAATGTTTATTTCTTCCCATTCTATTGATGGTTAAGGGGGTAGTTATCATTCTAGTTCCATAGATTCACAGATTTATGGAGGGCAAATAGAGCTATGTATTACCACTAACAAGCTAGGCCTATAACTTCGGCCAAATCATTGAACTTTTCTCCTTGGTGAAATAAAAGGTTTAAACTAGATTTTCTTGAATGTGATTGTCATGATCAGCACTGAACTAACTGAATTAATTGAAGAGATAGATATAGACATATATGAGGGTACTTCAAAAAGTTTGTGAAAAAATAGAATTAAAAGATAGTATGAATCTTTCCATGAATTTTTTGAAGACCCCTTGTATACATGAGGCAATGATTGAATCTGAACTTTTATTTATCTGCCTAACCCATTTTGCTGAAACTAGTATAACCTATAATACTTTTTAATGCTATAGGTTAGCTGTGGGCAAAGACAGAAAGGATAATTTGTTGATGGCAGTCAGTATTTTAAAGATACAAGTGTACTTCAAAAAGTTAATGGAAAGGTTCATATTATCTTTTGATTACATGTTTCCACAGACTTTTTGAAGTACCCTCATATTCAAGCTGTCACCATTATTCACAGACTCTTTTCCCCTCGGCATAATGTTCAGCTTAGAATTACACATCTCTCTCAAACAAGACAATGTTGGAGTATCTTGTTCATTCATTGTAAGTGTACAACAGTTTCAAAGGTACTGGGTTAGAATTGAAAGATGATAACCAATGTTCAACACTACAAGTTTACATCACTGCTCACCAAAGTTCTGTGGTTACTCAGATCAAGTAAGGCAGAAAACCTCTACAGTTTGGATCAGGTGCCTTCTCTTTATTTATGTTTATCCTCAGCTGTAAAAAGTTAGTGTGGATTTGTTTCAATGGAAGCCTACTTTGATACTACAGAGTAGTTGTGTGCATTTTCCTGGAGAGAAAAGTATTTGTAGAACCAAAAGAACAAAAAATACAAATGAAAAGCAATAATAATAACAACAACAAAATATTCTTCCAGGGGTATTGAGAAGTCTCAGTATCATCTGGAAAACAATAATTATTCTGATTAAGTCTATGCATTTCCAAAATTCTCTCTTCTTGTTAGGCTTTAATATTTAGCATTATTAATAATATTAAATATTAATGTAATCTTATGCTCTTTTCTAGAATTGTGTCTGTCAATTCATTTTATTCTTTGTTTCCTCACTTTAAAATACAACTTTTTTAAATGAAATGTATGATCTAACTTTGTCCTTCATTCAGAGATGTTGCTTTTGCTGTTCCCTGTCTTAGAACACTCTGCCCAGCTTGCACTGTGGTTAGTGTCTTATCATTCAGGCCTTTATTGACTATGAATATTTAAACACTTATTGCTCTTATTTTTCTCTGTTTTTTTTTAATAGTGTTGAAAACCATTAAAAAATCATCATGCTACTTTACCACACTTGTATACTGTCAATATCACTCTACAAAGTTCCAATAAAAAGGCAGGTACTTTGTTATATCCCTTCTATAACTCCAGTACATAGCAGCACTCATTAAGTATTTCTGAATAAATGTTGGATGAAAGCTATCCCTTAATCCACAGGTGTTATTCATAACAACTATGCTGTCATCAACAGAAATACATGAAAATTGAAAAGTTAGTCAATTATCTGGAAAATCTAATATAAATACTTAATTTATTTCAGAAATGTGTTTTGAAGCTCTGTCAGTGGTAGGCTAGGTCAGGTCAGGGAAGTCAGACATTAGGAAAATAGTAATGCTTACTAGGGTGAACCAGGTATTAAGTTTAATTTACCTGCTGATATCCATACAGGTATGTCAGATGATTTGGTGATTCATACCATCAGTCAGTGTGTTTGGGTTTAATAAAAAGAAACAAGCAGACGTTCCAGGAGACAATATAGCACAACAAAGACAAAGCAGCTTGTGGGAGTGAGGCAGGATATAAGTCACCTGCCCCAGGGAGGCTGCCTGTGAATATTCCGACTGAACAAACATTAGCCTCCTCCTCATTTTGCAGTTAATGAACCCATAATGAGCTAACACCTGCTAACAGCAGCTTAACCACCCTACCAATCAGCTTGCCCTTGTTCAGAACCCTGTGGTTTTCTGAACAGGAAACAAACACACAGGACCACAACACATGCACACTAAAAAGGAACCTAGGTGCAAATGACCAAGAATAGACACGTGGCTCTAGACCGAAAATGGCAAACTTAAGGAAAAATTGACCTTACTGTACTTACTGTATGTGAGCTTTACTTTCAGAGCCCCTCACTGTGCATGCAGGGAAGCAAAAAGAGCTCAAACTTGCAAAAAAACACCAAAACTCCCTCTTCCTCTCCCTTTTCCATTATATTATGCTCCCCTAATTAAGTCAGAGACACTCCCTCTCATAGAAATCAAGATATAAACCCTCTCCCTGAAAAACCATGACATTCCTCACTCGCTAGGATGCCTGCACATTCTTCCATGTATACTTTCGCTTTGCAATAAACTGTTCGTGTGAATGTAACATGCTGCGTGAACCTGGAGTTATTGTGTGTTCCCAGGGTATTCCCCCCTTGGGAAATCCAGGAACCTGTGTCTGCAGCATCAGGAGCAGCAGTTACACAGAGTGTCAGGAGCATGTATTTCCAGGAGGGTATGGAACATGGAATGGGGTCCCAGGCTTCAGAGGGGAAGTCAAGGCAGATTTTCAGTGCGGGGCGGGGGGGGGGGGGGGGGGGGGCTGGGGGGGGGGGCTGGTAAGATGCAAGCCCTGTCTCCCATGCTTTGTGTACAATGTAGGAACAGAGCATACTTTCTGGTATTACTACATGACTTAACATTAGTTTTTATTTTTTAAGTTTCCTCATTATTGAAAAGATCTCCTATCATGTGCTAAGAGCACAGTTGACCCAAGGCCATGATGAAACTTAACCTGAAGGCAAAGGGAAAAGGAAATAGCAGGATGAGTATGAAAGACACTGAGAGAGCCAGAAAGGTCATTGCAGTTTCAGTTTATGAAAGGAGGTAAGTGGTTTTATATGGAGATCATTTTAAGAATCTGTGTTTTAATTATTTTTCTTGATAAATATAATTTAAGGAGCATCATTAAGTTCAGTGAGAGCTTGCTCAAAGAGAAAATAATAACTCAATTTGGGAAAAATTAATTTTTTTTCAAAAAGTAAATATTGATAAGGAGAAAAGTAAATATTTTTTTGGTAGGAAAATAAGAAATTCAAATCGGAAAAATAGGTTTTTTCCCAAGTGGGTTTAAAGGGAAAAGGTCTCTCCTTTTCTGCGTACATGAACTAGACCAAAATGTTATGCTAAGGATATCTGGTAGGTATTCACACGTGTTCACAAATCTTATTCTGATTCCAACTTGATTTTAAAAAGGCATCACTGGCACACTTCCAAATTAAAATCAGATTGACTCCAGAAGGAAAAGAGATGGAAAAATTACATGAGGATAATTTTTTATTGGTAATAAAATCAGTGAACTTCACATAGTAGAAATATCTCAGAGTACTTCTATGCTATAGGAAGACTTAACAAGGGCATCGAGTTTATTCCTCAACATATTTCTTTGTTGAAGGCATGTCTATTTTATTTTATTGAAACAACTGATAATACATATTTGTGGGGTATGGAATTAAATATCAACACCTGAGTACAATGTGAGGTGATCAAATTAGGATAATTAGCATATTCATTATTACAAAATGCATCATTCTTTGTGACCATTAACCAACTTCTCCCTTACCCTCCTGCCCCTCATTCTTTCCCACCTCTAATAACCACAGTTCTGTTCTCCCCTTCTGATAGTTCAATGTATTATTGTGATTGTTGTTTCTTTCTTTCATTTATTTATTTTTTAGCTCCCACTTATGAGTGAGGACATGTGGTATTTCTCTTTCTGTGCCTGGTTTATTTTGCTTAACTTTCTCTAGGCTCATTCATGCTGCTGTGAATGGCAGAATTTCACTCTTTTTTCCGACTGAGTAGTATTGCATTGGGCATATAGCCCACATCTTTCTTATCCAGGTTCCCTCAATGGACATTTAGGTTGGTTCCATATCTTGGTTATTGTGAATAGAGCTGCAATAAACATGGAAGTGCAGGTACCCCTTTGATTTCTGCATGTTGATTTTGCATCCTGCAACTTTACTGAGATTGTTTATCAGCTCTAAGAGTTTTTTGGTAGAGTCTTTAGGTTTTTATATATATAGGATCATGTCATCTATAAACAGGCAGTTTGACTTCATTTTTTCCGATTTGGATGCTCTTTCTTTCTCTTGTCTGATTGCTCTGGCTAGCACTTCCAACACTATGTTGAATAGGAGTGGAGAAAGTGGGCATCCTTGTCTTGTTCCTGTTCTTAAGGGAAAAGCTTTCAATGTTTCCCAATTCAGGATGATATTGGTGGTGGGTTTGGCACATATGGCTTTTGTTCTGTTGACATGTTCTACTACAATACCTAATTTGCTCAGAGTCTTTATTCTGAAAGGATGTTGAATTTTGTTAAATCCTTTTCCTGCATCTATTGACATAATCATATGGCTTTTGTCCTTGATTTTGTTGATGTGCTTTACCATATTTGTTGATCTGCTTATGGTGAACCATCCTTGCATGCCTGGAATGAATCCCATTTGGTCATGGTGTATAATTTGTTTGATGTGTTGCTGTCTTGTTTGCTAATATTTTGTTAAGGATTTTTGCATCTATGTTCATCAGATATTGGCCTGTAATTTTCTTTTTTGTTGTTGTGTCTTTGCTTGGTTTTGGTATCAGGGTGATGCTAGCGTCACAGAATGAGTTTGGTAGAATTCAGCAGTGAAGCCATCTGGTTCTGGTGTTGTCTTTGTTGGGAGACTGCTGAGTACTGCTTCAATCTCATTGCTTGCTAGTGATCTGTTCAGGTTTTCTATTTCTTCTTGGTTCAGTCTTGGTAGTTTGTATGTGCTCCTATGTTTATGCATTTCCTCCAGATTTTCAAACTTTTCAGTATATAATTGTTCATAATAGTCTCTAATTCTTCAAATTTCTGTGGAGTCAATTGTTTTTCATTTCTTTTTTTTATTATTTGCAGCTTGTCTCTTTTTTTAAGTTAGTCTAGCTAATGGTTTGTCTATTTTGTTTATCTTCTCAAAAAATGACTTTTTGTTTGATCAATCTTTTGTATCTTTTTTTGGTCTTTATATCATTTAGTTCTGCTCTGATCTTAGGTATTTCTTTCTGTATAGTTGTTTTTGGGATTGGATTGTTCTTGTTTTTCTAGTTCTTTATGGTATAATATTAGGTTGTTAATTTGAAGTTTTTCTATTCTTTTGATTTAAGCATTTATTGCAATAAACTTCCCTTGTAATACTGCTTTTGCAGTATCCCATGGGTATTAGTATGATGTGTCTTTATTTTCATTAGTTTCAAGAAATGGTTTGATATGCTGATTAATTTCTTCTTTGACTCATAAGTTGTTCAGGACCATGCTGTTTAATTTCCATGTATTTGTATTTGTATTTCTATGTATTTCAATAGTTTCCAATGCTTTATTTGTTATTGATTTCTACTCTTAATCCATGTGGTCTGAAAAGATACTTCAAAAGATTTCAATTTTTTAAGATTTGTTGAGACTTGATTTGTGATCTAACATTTGCTCTCTCCTGGAGAATGTTCTATATGCTGATGAGAAGAATATATATTTTGTAGTTCTTGGATGAAATGTTCTGTTGATGTTTGCTAAGTCCAATTTGTCTAAAGTTTAGTTTAAATCCTGTGTTTCTCTGTTGATTTGCTGACTACATGTTCTGTCCAATGTTGAGAGAGGAGTGTTGAGGTCCCCAACTATTATTGTATTGTTGTCTATCTCTTCATTTGCTTTATATATGGGGGTGCTCTAATGTTGGGTGCATTTTTATTTAAGAATGTTGCATCCTTTTGCTGTATAGATTCTTTTATCTTATATAATGACCCTCTTTGTTTCTTTTTATAGTTTTTGGTTTAAAGTTTATTTTATCTGATATAAGAAGAGCTACTCCTGCTCAATTTTTAATTCCATTTGCATAATATATATTTTTCTATTCATTCATTGTTAGTTTGTGTGAATCTTAACAGGTGAGGCCACTTACTTTTGTAATCCATTCAGTTAATCCATGTCTTTTGAGTGGGAAATTCAATCCATTTACATTTAGGGTTGTTTTTGAAAGGTATTTTCTTACTCCCAGCATTTTATTGATTACTCTGTAGTTTAAATATATTTTGTTCCTTTCTTTCCCTTTTATTGTTTATCTTTGGTGTTTGTTGCTTTTTGAAGTGGTAAGACATAGTTTCTTTCTCTTTTTCTATTGCATATCTGCTCTATCAGTGGGTTTTGTTCTTTCTTATATATTCATTGTGGTGATTATTATTTTTTGGATTCAAGATATACGACTTCCTTCAGGATTTCTTTTAGGGCTCTCTTATAGGTGACTTGATACTTTTCTGTTGCTGTTTTAGCACTCTCTTTTTGTCTTTGACTTTTGAGTGTCTGATGGTAATGTGTCTCAGAGAGAATCTTCTTGATTTGAAACCACTTGGGGATCTTTGAGCCCCTTGGATCTGGAAGTCCACATCTCTCCCAGTATCTGAGAATTTTCTGCTATCATTTCATTGAGTAGGTTCTCAGTGCCTTTTCCTTTCTCCTCCCTGTCTGTAACACCCATAATTTGACATTTGTACATTTAAAGTTATATGTCAGCTTTCATAGGTTTTCATCATTTTTCAAAATCTTTTTTCCTTCTGTCTTTCTTTCTTTCTATTCTTTTTCTTCTCTCTCTCTCTTTTTCTTTTTCTTTTTCTCTTTTTTTTTTTTTTTTTGGTCTGCCAAGGTTATTTCAAAAAGCTTGTCTTCAAGATCAATAATTTTTTCTTCTCCTTGCTCTAGCCAGGTGCTTAAGGTCTTGTTGTGTTTTATATTTCATTGAATGACTTCTTCAGTTTCAAGATTTCTGCCATTTTTTTTAAAGGTATCAATCTGTGTATAAAGTTTCTCCTTCCTATTTTGAATTGTTTTTCTCATTTCCTTGTGTCATTTATCTGAGTTTTCTTGTATCCCATTGTGTTTCCTTAAGATTGTTGCTTGGAATTCCTTTTCAGTCATTTCATAGGTTTTCTTTGTTTGATATCTGATACTGGATAATTATCATAGTCCTTTGAGGGTATCTTTTATCAATCTTTTCATATTTCCAGTATTCCTACATTGATGTCTGGGCATCTTATTAAACAGTTGCTTCTTCTGATACTCAAGAGTGGCTTTTGAGGAGAGAGACTCTCTCCTGTAGATTTTTTTTTATACTGACCATTGGGTAGGGTGTTTTAGTTTTGGTTCTGGGTAGACACAGTTGTGTAGTCTCCATGCAATCAACGTCAGAGTTGTCTATGAGTGCCTCCATGGCCTAGGCACTGGGAAATGAAGTTCTTTGCTGATGTAAGTGACACTGGCTTGGGTTGTAAAGATCAAAAGTGAGATGTTGAGCTCCTGGAAAAAGCACTTTGATGCTCTGTCAGTTCTTGGCTGAGGTGGGTGACCCTCAGTGAACTCACTGGCACCTCACCTAGTGTCCTGTGACCTTGATAGGTGCTCTGGGGTGATCTGAATGTTCTCAGCTTAAATCAACAAGCTGGGGCATAGTTTCTGGTGGTCAGTATTTGAAGGGGATAATCAGGTGCTCAGCAGCCCTCCAGGTAGAGTGAGTGACTTGATGATGTCCCTGGGGATCTGGATAGAGCCTTGTACCCCCAGGGGAGTCTTGGGGGTACTCTGTAGCTTTGCTGTTCAAGTGGGCAACAATGGGTGGGGGCATGGGATCACTGGATTGATGTGTGTGGCCTTGTACTCCCACGATGGACACTGCAATGGTCTGTAGCACCACTGTTGAAGTGTGGCACTCTGGGTGATGTTTTAGCATTTTTGAGTAGGAACCTTCTTCAAGAGTGATGCTGGGATCCTCTGTAGCTGTTCAGCTGGAGTGGCCACTCTGGGCTAGGCTGCTGTGGTTGTGGACAGGCCCCTATGACCCTAACAGTGTTACTGGGACACTCTGGATCTCCTCAACTGTGGTGGGCTGCCTTGCATGAAGTTACTGGGGCTGTGGATATGCTGTTGTGCCTCCAAGAGAGATGCTGAATCCTTTTGAAGACCCCTTACTTTGCCTGGAAGGTCTGGATGGGCTCACTGTGCTACAGGTGTGTGTCTGGTTCTGAGAGAGTGGTATAAGTCCTCTCCTACCTCTTTGTAGCTGCAATAATTACAAGGGAATTTCACCAAAGATGGTGGAGTTACCAACAGTGGCTACAGGACCCAATAGATGCTTTCTAACTCTGTAAAGTATGCAAGTCAACCTATTTCATTCTGAGAGTGGCACACATGCTATACTGGACTGTCTGTTCCCAGGGTGCAGGACATTGCATGGACATGGCTGAGGACAACCTAGCACAATGAGGTCACCTCAGGGCAGCGAAACCACTGCTAGGGCCAGAGTGAAATATTTTGGGGTGTTGAGGTCAATCTCAAATCTGTGACTGCTGCAGTAGCCTAGGGTCTGAGGGGTGGCCCTGATTTCATATGTGTCCCTCTGAAGGTCAATTCATCCTATATGCCCCCAGGCATTTCCAGCATTAGGTATGTGGCTACAGAGGTCATACCTGAGAGAGGCAGATGGGTTCTTCTCCCCCTCTTCATGATTATAAGTATTGTATGGGCTTCCCATCAATGTAGGCAGGGTCACCAACCATAGGTAAAGACTCACTGGACCATCCACTCCTAGGGTGTGGGGATGAAGCCAAATTTAGTGTGTTGGGACCCATCCTGGGCCTATGCTGCCATAGCAGTCTTCAATCCAGGGAATGGGGACAGTTCCACATATGTCCATTTCCAGGCAAGTGCTGCCATGTGTGCCCCCAGCAGTTCCCAACACTGGATGCATGGCTGCAAGGGCAGCACAGACTCCTCCATGGGTTGGGCTGCTGGCCTACCCAATTTCCTGTGGACAGAAACTCCTTCCTAATTCCTGATGCTCCAGGTTATCGGATGGGGTAGTAGTGGACAGACATTTTCTTCTGTTCTCTTTGTGACTATCCTGAGTTTTTGCACTCACCATCTCTGCTGCTCCCTCAAAGTGTTTTTGCTCTCTTCTTTCATTTTTCTCATCCAAGTGTGGCTGCACATTCATTGCATTCTCTGTCTTTGAAGGAGAGACAAGAAATAAATTCTTCTAGCCAGCCATCTTGCTCCTCCCCAGAAAGTATATCTATTTAACTGCTTTAATCAAGTCCTGCAGATTTCAGTTCACTGGCAAACCAAGAATCTTTTATAAAAGAATGAGAAACTAAAGCCACATGTTCCTGCAATCATCATAGAGAGTTGAATTGTTCTTATTTAATTACATCATCAAAAAACCAGAAAATTGTAATTCAATTAAGGATGTACAACATGAATCAGATTACAGAGTAGATTTCAAACAATTTGTGGATTTCTGGACTAAATTTTTCAAGGATTAACAAATACATCTGGATGCTTTCCTTAAGAACTCTGAGTGAAATACGCTATAGTGTTTAATCAGAAAGATTTGAGAAAGCAGTCTTTATTGCTGGCATTTCTTCTAGGTTACCTTCACCATCTATCTGAAATCCACCCAGATGGTATCCTCTCTTGAGTGTTGGTGTTAAGGTGCTACATAAAAAAAACAATCCTGACAATAGTAATTAGATCTTTTTAATTGATAAGAAGCTTTTAATTTGTATCTTTCCTTGGAACCAGTTTTTCTTTTCTTTCTTTTAGTGAAATGAGCATTTTCTTTCTTAGTTTCTACTAGAACAAATAGTTCTATACTTGATTTTTAAAATTCTCTGTGGTTGTTTCAAAGTCAGTTGAAGGATGCAATTTTCTTTAGGTTAATTTTTCTTGTCCTTATTTGAAGTGTGTGCTGAGTTTACCTGCTAGGATTTACTGTGGGGTATGCCCAATAAAATTTGCCAGGAGTGAACTTGACTGTAGGATCCAATCCAAAACAGGAAATTTGGATCAAGAGAAGTATTGATAACTTAATAAAAAAAAAAGTGTTAATTGAGAATATTTAAATGGACAGAATCAATATTTCCCTAAGAATATTTGGTTCTATTCAATTTCCAACAATTATTACATCAGATGATCTTATTCTCAATATATTTAAGTAACTCATAGGTTAATTTATGTGTTGGGAAGAAGACCACATTATTATTTTTCATAATAGGTGAACATTTCTCCTCTAGCAGGCTATATTATAAATTCTCATTCCACTCATGGTATTTTCACTATTTCAAAAACAATTCCTAATGAGATTTTTATTATATATTTGAAAAACACAATATGACAGATAGATGTAGATAACCTATTTTTATGTTGGGGACTGTCATAATAAAATCACAAAGTTATCCTTTGCAAATTCATCCTCTTAAGAGCTAGAGTATTTTCAGTAACATAAAAGTGGCTATATACTTTTCTATGAATCTCTCTTCCATGCAACCCAAGCAGCAAACACGATTATCTTTTATGTTTTTTTCTTAGTTTTTTTTGGTTTTTTGGTGTAGTTTTACCATATATATATATATGTTTGTGTGTGTGTCTCTCTCTAAGCATAAAAGTCTTTACTTTTAAGTACATAAAAATGATGACATAATGCATGCTTTGTACAATTTTTTATTCAGTGTTAAACTTTAAAATTCATACATGTTGTTAAATTAAAATAGCCTCAACACTGTCTTTTGAGCTTCATATATATTATTTCACGTAACTCTTACAATAGCTCCATAAGGTACATACTTTTTATTCCCATGTTAAAGGGTAAGGAATCAAAGCTAATCAAGTTGAGAGAAATATTTCAGGTTCACATTCGTGGAAAATGACAGACCTATCCAAAGTCTGTAGCTGTAATGCTGGTGAGGTTGCGGAGAAAAAGGAACTCTCATACATTGTTGGTGGGACTGCAAAATGGTGCAGCCTCTATGGAAAATGATATGGAGGTTCCTCAAACAATTGCAGATAGATCTGCCATATGAACCAGCTATCCCACTGCTGGGAATATACCCAGAGGAATGGAAATCATCAAGTCGAAGGTATACCTGTTCCCCAATGTTCATCGCAGCACTCTTTACAATAGCCAAGAGTTGGAACCAGCCCAAATGTCCATCATTGGATGAGTGGATATGGAAACTTTGGTACATCTACACAATGGAATACTACTCAGCTATAAAAACGAATGAAATACTGCCATTTGCAACAACATGGATGGACCTTGAGAGAATTATATTAAGTGAAACAAGTCAGGCACAGAAAGAGAAATACCACATGTTCTCACTTATTGGTGGGAGCTAAAAATTAATATATAAATTCACACACACACACAAAAATAAAAACCGGGGGGGGGGGAGAAGATATAACAACTACAATTCCTTGAAATTGATACGACAAGCAAACAGAAAGGACATTGTTGGGTGGGAGGGGGGAGAGGGAAGAGGGAGGGGGGTTTCGGTGATGGGCCACAATAATCAACCACATTGTATATTGACAAAATAAAATTAAGAAAGAAAAAACAAAAATAAACTTTGTAGCTGTAACTTTGTGACTCCTAACCCTGTGCTATTTCATAGAGTATAACTCAGCCTTCTACAAAAGAGAAACAGCTCAAGGCAAATTTTGTGTTTTTTTTGAGGTTGTCATTTCTCCATATTCCACATGAGGAATGTGCAGGCAATTACCAAAGTTGGCCTATTATGGGCATCAAAATAATGGCCTCACCAAGATGTCTACATCCAAATTCCTGGAACTTGAGAAGATGTTATGTTATATGACAAAGGAGAATTAAGGTTGCTAATGAAATTAAAAGTGCTAATCAACTAACCTTAAAATCAGAAGATTATTATGGATTATTCGGGTGGGCCCAATATAATCAAAGGTTCTTTAAGTATGCAACAAGGATGCAAAAGAACAAATTAATACACATATTTGAGTAAATAGATTTCCATTGTAATAAAAAAGTATGATTTCTAGTAATTGCATTTATGACACATCCCTCTTAAGACTTTTAAATTTTAATTATTCATTTTTGTAGATGTAATGCATTAACATAGTTCAAACTTCAAAAGATACCAAAAAAAAAAAAAAGTGGAAAAGCCAATTTGACATATCTGATTTCCAATTATACACTTTCTCTTCTTGACTGTAAACTATATTATCATTGTCTATGGTCACTTTCTACACTTATTTTGTTTATATTATTTATAACAAAATGTACATATAAATACATATACACACCTTCCTCTTTCACTCAATCAGCAGCATACTATGCACAATGTTGTACAGCTTGACTTTTTTACTTAATGATACATGCTGGAAATCATTACATGAGAAGCTTCCTTATATATTTTTAACCAACTGCATAGATTTCTATTGCATCTATGCACCATTATTTATTTAACCATTTTCCTACTGATAGACATTTAGTTTGTTGCCAACTTTTTGATATTTCTCATCCCCTAGTAATGTGAATGAAAGTCTGGTTCCCCAGACTTTGCCAATACCCCGTGTTCTCAAACGTTTTATTCTTTACCAATTTGAAAAAAGGAAATATGGTATCTTAGTGTAATTTTAATTTATATTTAAAAAATTCTGATTGAAAGTAAAAATCTTTATCTTTTAAGATAACTTTACATTTTAAGAAGGTAGGAGCATGCCTGGAGACCTAGGCAGGAGCTTCAGGGAGCCTCTCCAATACATCAGAAAGTAGAAGCATGTCCAGGTACCTAGGCAGGAGCTGCAGGCAGCTACCCAAACAACAGAAGGAGGGAGCACACTGCAAACACTGTTTCTCACAGATGGTCCACCAAAGGCACTGCCACAGCCATTACTACTGCAAGAGCGGCTCAGTCTCACTGTAGCAGCCATGGACACCATGCAGCACACCACAATACACTCAACTACATTGAAATAAGGAGAGTGACCAACAGAGGCTAGAAAAAGAGGAGGAAGTCTCTCTCCTCAAAACCCTCTCCAGGAAGCAACTGCTCTAACAGATGACCAATTTAGAGATACCAGAAATATGATAAAACAATAAAATATGACACCACCAAAGTAATACAGTAATTCTCAAGTACCAGACCCCATAGAGCAGGAAACTCTTGAAGTGACTGAAAAGGAATCCTGACCAATGATCTTAAGGAAACTCAATGAGATACAAGAAGACTCACCCAACACAATGAAATGAGAAAAAATATCCAGGATATGATGGAAGAAATTTACAAAGAGATTAATACCTTAAAAAAGAATGTAGCAGAATTCCTAGAAATCAAAGATTCACTTATTGAATTAAAAAACACAACAGAGAGCTTTAGCAGCAGATTATAGTAAGCATCAGAAAGAATTTCTGATCTCGAAGACAGTCTTTTGGAAATAACCAAGACAGACAAAAGGAAAAAAAAAAAAAAAAAAAGAAAGAAAAAGGAAAAATAAAAAATAGGAGAGCTAGCAGACAACGTTAAGTGCACAAATATCTGAATCATGGGTATTCCAGAAGGGGAGGAGAAAGGAAAAGGCATTGAAACATATTCAGGGATGGCCTGTTAACTCAGTTGGTTAGAGTGTAGCATTATAACCCCACCCAGGATCATGTATTTGGATCCCTATATTGGCCAGCCACCAAAAAATGAAAAAAAGAAAAGAAAAGAAAACCTATTCTATGAAATAATAATGCAAACTTCCCAGGTTTAGTGAGAGACACAAACCTTCAGATTCAGGAGGCCCAAAGGTCCCCCACAGACTCAATCCAACAAGATTATTTATGAGACACTTATAGTCAGAATGGCAAAGCTAAAAGATAATGAGAGAATCCTAAAAGCTGCAAGACAAAAGTATCAAGTCACTTATAAGGGTGCCACATCAGACTAACAGCAAACTTCTCATCAGAAACTCTACTAGCCAGAAGAAAATAGGATGGTATATTCAAAATACTAAAAGAAAAAACTGCCATGCAAGAATACTATACCCAGCAAGGCTAAGCTTCAGAAATGAGGGACAAATAGTGTACTTCCAAGACAAACAAAAACTGGGAGTTTACCACCATGTGGCCAGTGCCACAAGAAATCCTCAAGGGAGTCCTGCATCTGGAATCTAAAAAATGATAATTATTACTATGAATACACACAAAAGAGCAAAAGCAACTGGTAGAACAATAATGCAAACTGGAAAGAGAAAGAAACTAAATCTTACCACCTCAAAAAGCAACAAACATTGACGACAGCAATAAAACAGGAAGAAAGGAGCAAAAGATACTGAAAACACCCAAATGAAAATTGATAAAATGCCAAGAGTAAGACAAAACCTTTGAATAACAACCCTAAATGTTAATGGATTAAACTCCCCAATCAAAAGACACAGTCTGAAACACTGAAAGAAAAAGCTGGACCTAACTATAAACCATCTTTGAGAGATTCACCTCACTTGTAAAGACACACACAGACTAACAGTGAAGGGATGGAACAAGATATACCATGCAAATGGAAACCAAAAACAAGCAGAAGTAGATATTCTTATATCAGATAAAATGGACTTTAACTAAAAATTATAAAAAGAGACAGAGCAGGCCATAACATAATGATAAATGGATCTTTCTAGCCACAAGCCATAACAATCATAAATATATATGTACCCAACAGTTGAGCACTCAGATACATACAGCAAACACTATTAGACCTGATGAAAGAGATAGACCACTATATGTTAATAGTTGGGGACTTGACACCTCTCTCTCAGCAATGGACAGATCATCTAAGCAACAAATCAAGAGCAAAACACAGGACTTAAACTACACTTTAGACGAATAGGACCTGGCAGATATCTACAGAACATTTCATCCAACAGTTACAGAATGTATATTGTTCTCATTAGCACATGAAACATTCTCCAGGATAGACCATATGTTAGGTCAGAAATCAAGTCTCACCAAAAAAAAAAAAAAAAAAAAAATCATTTCACGTATCTTCTCAGACCACAATGGATTAAAACTAGAAGTTAATAACAAGCAAAATTCAGGATACTATACTAACACATGGAAATGAAACAACAAGCTCCTGAACTACCTATGGGTTCAAGAAGAAACCAGAAATCAAAGCATTTCTTGAAACTAATGAAAATAAAGATACAACAACCCAAAATCTGTGGGATACTGCAAAAACAATACTGAGAGGGAAGTTTATTGCAATAAACACATCAAAAGAACGAAAGATCTCAGATGAACAATCTAATGCTACACCTGAAAACTAGAAAAACAAGAACAATCCAATCAAACAATTAGTACATGGAAAAAAATTAAAATCAAAGCAGATCTAATGAAATAGAGACCCCAAAATGATACAAAAGATCAATGAAAAAATAATTTGTTTTTTTGAGATGATAATCAAAATAGACAAACCATTAGCAAGCCTAACAACTACAACAACAAAAGACCCAAAAAACAAAACTAAGAAATGAAAAAGGAGACATTACATTTGATTCAACAGAAATACAAAAGAATCATTAGAGACGCTTATTAACAAAAATATGCAAACAAATTCGAAAACCTGGAGGAAATGCATAAATTTGTGGACACATACAGACTACCAAGACCAAACCCAGAACACACAGTAAACCTGAACAGACACATAACAAGCAACAAGATTGAAGCCATAATCAGCAGTCTCCCGACAAAGAAAACCCCAGGACAAGATGGATTTACTGTGGATTCCTACCAAAATTTAAAGAAGAACTAATACCAATTTTCTTCAAACTAATCCAAAAAATTGAAACAGAGGCCAGTCTCCCAAACTAATCCTATGAGTCCAGCATCACCTTGGTACCAAAATCAGACAGAGATAACAACAACAACAAAAAAGAAAACTATGGGACAATATCTGATGAACATAGATGCAAAAATCCTCAACAAAATATGGGCAAATAGAATCCAGCAAAACGTCAATAAAATTATACACCATGATCAAATGGGATTCACCCCAGGTATGCAAGGATGTTTCAACATAAGCAAATCAATGTGATATACTACATCAACAAAATCAAAGACAAAATTCATATAATTATCTCAATAGATTCAGAAAAAGGATCTGACATCCCTTCACAGTAAAGACTTTTAGCAAATTAGGTATCAAAGGAGACTATGTTAATTCATTAAAAGCCATATGTGACAAACCCATCACCAATATCATTCTGAATGAGGAAAGGTTGAAAGGTTTTACCTTAAGAACAGGAAAAAGATAGGGCTGCTCTCTCTCCTCACTCCTATTTAGCATAGTATTGAAAGTGCTAGCCAGAACAATCAGTCCAGAGAAAGAAAGAAAAGGCATTCAGATTGGAAAAGATGAGGTCAAACCGTCCCTGTTTGCAAATGTCATGATCCTACGTATAGAAAAACCTGAAGACTCTACAAAAAACCTCAGAGCTGATAAGCAATTTCAGTAAAGTTGCAGAACACAAAATCAACACACAGAAATCAGTAGCATTTGTATACTCCAATAATAAACACACATAAAAAGAAATCAAGAAAGAAAGCCCATTTACAATAGTTAAAAAATAAAATAAAATAGTTAGGAATCAATTTAATCAAGGAGGTGAAAGATCTCTACATTGAGAACTACAAATCACTGCTGAATGAAATTAAAGAGGGCACAAAAGGATGGAAAGACATTCTATGTTCTTGAATTGGAAGGATAAACATTGTGAAAATGTTCACATTATTCAAAGCAACCTACAGATTCAATTTAATCCCGATCAAAATATCAATGGCATTCTTTACAGAAACAGAAAAACAACCCTAAAATTCATATAGAACAACAAAAGATCTGAATAGCCAAAGTAATCTTGAGCAAAAATGAATAAATAAATAAATAAAATAAAAATAATAAAAATAATAAAACCAGAGGCATTGTACTACCTGAATTCAAATTATATGACAACGCTATTATAACCAAAGCAGCATGGTACTGGGAAAAAACAGATTCTCAGATCAATGGAACAGAACAGAAAACCCAGAAATCAACCCATGTACTTACAGCCGACTGATCTTTGACAAAAGCAACAAAAACTTATAGTGGGGGAAAGACTGCCTCTTCTGTAAATGGTGCTGGGAAAACTAAACATCCATATGTAGAAGAATGAAACTAGAACCATAACTCTTGCCATATACCAAAATCAGCTCAAAATGCATTAAAGACTTAAACATTAGATTTGAAATGATAAACCTTCTAAAAAAACATAGGGGAAATAATTCAGGAAGTAGGACTGGGCAAAACTTTATGAATAATACCCTCAAATCACAGGCAACAAAAGGAAAATAAACAAGTAGGATTATATCAAACTAAAAAGTTTATGCGCAGCAAAAGAAACAATTAGCAAAGTGAAAAGACAACCTACAGAATGGGAGAAAGTATTTGTAAACTATGCATCTGACAAGGGAATAATGCCCAGAATATACAAGGAACTCAAACAACTACACAGTAAAAAAACATGTAATCCAATTAAAAAATAGGCAAAGGAGCTAAATAGGCATTTCTCAAAGGAAGATATACAAATGGCCAACAAACACGTGAAAAAAATTCTTAATATCACTAAACATTTGGGAAATGCAAATCAAAATCACATTGAGATATCATCTCATGCTAGTTAGACTGGCTATTATCCAAAAGACAGAGAAAAGCAAACACTCTTGAGGATGTGGAGAAAGAGGAACCTTCTTACACTGTTGGTGGGAATGTAAATTAGTGCAGCCATTTGGAAAACAGTATGGTGGTTTTTCAAACAACTACAGATAGAACTGGAATAAGACCCAGCTATCTCACTGCTGAATGTATCCCAAAGGAATGGAAATCATCATGTCAAATCATCACCTGCACTCCCATGTTTATTGCAGCTCTATTCACAATAGGTAAGAGTAGGAACCAAAGTAAATGTCCATCAGTGGATGACTGGATAAAGAAAATGTGGTGTATATACACTATGGAGTACTATTCTGCCATGAAAAAGAATGAAATTCTCCCATTCATAGCAACATGGATGAACTTAGAGAAAATATGTTAAGTGAAATAAGTCAGGCACAGAAAGAGAAATACTATGTGTCTTCACTAATACGTGGGAGCTAAAAAAAACCCAAAAACAAATAGAAAGAAAGATACAACAATCACAATAATTCATTGAACCTTCAAAAGGAGAGACAGAATTGAGGCCATCGGAAGAGGGAAAGGAAGAGAGGTATGGGGGCTTAGCGAGAAATGGTAAAGGGCTTCAAAAAATGATTACCTTGTGTAATGATAATATAGTAATTATCCACAAGAAATTATCCTGCAAGAAATCCTCAAAGGAGTGTAATGATAATATAGTAATTATCCTGATTTGAGCATCACATATTACACACAGGTATTGATGTTCAATATATAGTTCAAATATATATTTGAATTCAAATATATATATATATTGAACTGTATTCAATATATAGTTCAAATATATAGTTCAATATATAGTTCCAAACTATACCCCACAGATAGGTAGAATCAATTATGTTTCAATAATAATAACAAAAAAGCATTGGGTCCTAAAAGTAGATATTTATGACTTATTTTTTTTTTCTGTATAAAAATAAATTTATTTACTTTTTAAGAAAAAAATGTATTGAAAAGACTTACTACGTTATTGTGTCATGTAGATTAACAGAAAATTATTCCACATAAAAAGAAAACATTACAATTTAATGAATCTTAATAAAATTAAGGACATATCTGTAACCAACTCTAATTTTAAATGCTTAGTTTTCCCTTTGTCTAGGACCTAGCACCCATATTAATATCTATATCTATATATAATCTATATCTATATGCCATCCCCCAAATATAAAAATGTTTAGGTCCCTACCGAATTAGTAGGAGGGAAAAAAATTCATTTACATTTCCTTCCCTGATAAATGTCATTATAGCTTATGCTCATTCTTCTGTCACTATTGATTTTTCTCTTATTGGAATAAAAAGCTCTTTATATATTATGAAAAATGGCTCTTTCTCTGTGAAATGATTGGAGATATGGTTTTCAAACTGGTCTGTTTTTTTTTTTTTTCCTTGTGGAACTTTTAAATTATTATGTAGCTGAATTTTAAAATATTTTATTGTAAACCTAAAACACATGGTTTTATTCTTATATCCAAATCTTTGATGAACCTGAAATTAATCCTAATGTAACGAGTGAAGCTTATTTCTATCATTTTTTCACTATATGACTACAAATTTTCCCCACTGGTTTGAAATGTCACTTTTAGCCATTAAAAATATGTTAACTGAAGTATATATGAGTAAAATTATATAAATTCTGAGACTTCTTTTTAAATGTTAGTAAAGAATTTTTTAATAACAATGAATAGAATAAAAGAAAACTTGATAACTTTTGAACCTTTGATAGGAGTGTTGACAATTTAATTATACTCCCTTTTCTACTGTTGTGTGTTTGAAAATATTTCTTTATAAAAATCTACTGTAAAATTTATAATTAAAAGATTTTCAGATTCAAAAGTATTCTGCAAATTAAGACATAAATCTACAGATCATCCCTTCTGTAATGGATTCTGTCCCCCCAAACTCACTGAAGCTTGAATTGTGTCCACCAAGTTTTATGTATTAGAAACTTACCCCCACTGTGACTGTTAAGAGGGTGGGAAATCCTACTATGGTCATTGAAAGGTGGAGCCTTGAAGAGGTGATTGGGTTGTAGGGCCCTGCAGTAGTGAATGCATTAAAAACGGTGGCTGGGGCATAGTTCTGAGGTTTTTAAAAGAAGAGAGAGGAGAGACTGTCTTGCTCTCTCTCTCTCTGTGACCTTTCTGCTTCCGCCATCTTGAGGCGTGACACCCATGGATCACTGTTGCCACCACCAGATGGACTTTGGACTTCCCCGCCTCAGAAACTGTAAGCAATAAGTTTTGTTTCCTTTATATATCACCCAGTTTCAAATATTTTCTTACAAGCAACAAAAACAGACTAATACACCTTCTAAGTAGTAGGTATTATGGTATCATTTGACTTTCATGGGTAAGAAAAACTTTAGGCATAGAGCAGTTTAGGACTATGCTCAATGTAACAGAAACAATCGGTCTCAGGAGAATTGAGGGCTTGGGCTCATCTGCCCTGGCTGCCCAGATACCCTTACATGAGGCTGTCATGTTCACTGGCATTGCCTGAGGTTTGAGCTAGAAAACACAGGACTGTTTGAATCCTTCTCAAATTGATCTGAAATAATAAAAAAGGTATAGATTTAAGCTGCCATCTTTAGTTCAAGAATAAAGCAAGTTTCTTTTATTGCTATAGATCGATGGCAGGAAAAGTTTAAACCCAAATAGAAACTTCCAAAAACTTAGCAACAAAAGTTAGAATCTCTTGTGCTTGCTATCATCTTCATTTTTAGACGTATTTTATTTTCATTTTCTTCGAAGAAGCAGGAAATGAATTGAACAAAGATTTATGCCGTTTAATGTCACAGTTGATTACCAACTGAAATTGGGAAAATGCAATTTTTATGACTTTTTGTTAAAGAAAGTTATATTTCAGGATGAAATGGAGATTGGCTAGACAGACAGATTTAATTTTTAAGAATGTATTTTATCTTGCAGAAAATATTTATGTAAATTAAGGAAGTTAAATCTCTGAGTTATTTGTTTTTAAATGATTCATCTGGTCCAGACCCAGTCATATGTATCTCTTAAATATAACTATATTAAACAAACTCTTCCTGAAATATGTTTTAAATTCATATTTCATATTACTTTTCAATTTATTTTTTAAAAACTCATGAAATATTAGAATCTTAATTAATTTAGTACATTAAGTAGCTATTATCTGGCATTTGTTTTTCAGATTCCATAATGTTTGACGTGGTATATATTAAATATTTATTAACCCCCTATAAATTATATCCATTCATTAATCCTGGATATATCTATCTATCTAGATATAGATATATTGCTTTCTCTTTTAAAAAGATTGCCTTCCTAAAATAATTATTCTAATGTTAAATAGTAAGAGTCTGGCTGTGAAGGACACAACTCAGTAAAAAAAAATAATTATTAAATGAGAATAAATATATTCCTGTATTTTTCTCTTCACCCACCTCCAGACCATATGGATTTTTTCGTGAATGCATTTATTCACTCATTTATTTAACAAATATATTAGGGTCTTAGTGTGTACTAGGCACAGTGCTGAGTGCTATAGATAAACTCCATTTACAAGATCTCACTATCCTCAGTTTATAGATCACTAGGAAAGACAGTTACTGAAATATTTGCAATTCCTTAGTCATAACATGCAATTCCATTTCCCATGTATTTGAATATGTTGATCCTTCCTCTTTATTCTTCCATATTTAGACCACCTAACAAAATGCTCTTTACCTTTCAGGTCAAGTTATATAGAGATTAGATATCCAGCTTTATTTTCTCTAAAGTTGTCTGTGAATTCCACTAATTCAGTAATACTGTTACATATATTTAAAAATCACACCTTTTAGCAAGCGTATGTCTCCTCTCTGAGAAAGTTTAAAATATGGTTGTTATTTAAATTTGTATAATATATGTATCATTTGCTCTCATTCACAATAAAAACAGATCATTTTAATATTATATTATACTATTCATATGTTATTAAATCAGCATGTTTATTTAAATGGAAAATGAAGAAACTGTAAAATTAAAATGCTCACCTTCTCATAATGGAAATATACCTATAAACAGGAAGCCTCAGGCATAAGGATACCTGGGCTAGTACAGAATCTTCTATGATTCAATCAGTTCCCAAGAGTTGTTTTAGCTTTCTTTTCCAGTATCCTTTCTTCTAGTGTCTTTACTCTATTGTTTGCTACCTTATGCTAGAAATATAGTTGCTGTGTCTATAGGCAGCAGGTATAAGTAGTATCAGATAGAAAGAATGGAGAAAGTGAATGGCAAAAGAAAAGTTCAAGCTAAGTATTTTTTACTTTTTTTTCTTTTTTCTTTTTTCTTTTTTTTTAATTCAACAGCTTTTTGGAAGTGATATCCAGAAGATTGAAGCTTATATCTAATTAGTCAGATATGGTTCAATTTACATATTTAACTATATGGAAGTTTAGAAGGTAAAATAATTCTTATTTGATGCATTATCATCCTGAAAGATATCAGAGTTCAATTAGAAAGAAAAACAGAGAATGAATATTAGTAGCTTCCTTCAGGTATCTATCGCACGTAGTCCTGTCAAATACATACACAAATTTTAATCTTTTTCTGTATATAAATTTCAGAGTAGTTTCAGCACATGCATGCTCATTCATAATATATGTGTTCCCCAATTTAATAGTTGAGTAACTTTTAATTTTTTTTTCCAAAATGGCCAAAATATTTTATTGATCTTTAAATACTAGCAAATAAGGTAGAACAGTGAAACTAGAAATTCCTCAACTTTACTGGGGATGTTCCAAACATAGGCTGCTTATGCAGACCAAAACATAAACTATATAAATGTGAAATTCTAAGAAAAACACAAACTTACCTACCATAGGCTCTTTTTTCAGGTGGAATATTGAAACCTAAGGAAATAAAATGACTTGTCTAAGTCAAATCACACTTTTAGTTGATGACAGGTAAAATAGCAGAAACATTCTGGGTTATAGTTTAATATCTCTACCTATCTATATACACATGTGAATGAGGATATCATTTTCTTATGCACAATGCTTCATATAGTATAGACATGGTATTTAAACAAATAGCATTTGAATTATATGACACTCTTACATATTTCAGCTTTTTTTAAAATGAAAATTATGTATGTAGCCACAATAAGATCAGAAAAATGAGCACAAATAAAATCAGCAACATTCAGAAATTCAAAAATATTTCATTTTGAATAGGTTTAAAGTAGAGCAAAAGGAGATTTCTAAAAATGTTATTATGTCTAGGAACTTAAGGAAACCCAAAGACAACTTTCCCCTTTTAACCCTTTGGGGAAGTTATTGCTATAAATTGGTTGTCATAGAAAGAATAATATAACAAACAGAATCTTTGCTCTCTTTTCTTGAAATTATTTGTAAATATCACACAAGAGATTTTTCTCTGCTGGTAAAGTGTATCTTTGTAAGAAATGAAATGTAGCACTTAAATGTTATGTACAGTATAGGTTTCAACTTAAGATGGAGACTTAGCACAAGCATTTACATCTCATTTTCCCCTAACTGCACACACTATGGTCCACAGAAATAATACACACAGAAAAGGAATAGGTCAACAAGAGCAAAAGAAGAGAGTCTTCATAAGTGGATGAGAGATTTTTAAAAGAAAATCTGTAACTGGTCTCTGGAAGAATGCTAATAGATAACACAGAGAGAAAGATGCCAGTTTGTCATAAATGCACCTTGCCTGGTCAAACTCAGGAAAAGCTCTAGGCTTCTCTTTGGCAGTTTGTTGCAGGGCCAAGGTAAGAAGGGGTGATGAAAACAGGGAGACTGGTTGAAGTTTAATAGAGAAGACAGCTGTATCTTTTGGTACACTATACAAGAGGAAAATACCATGCAGCCTAGCATTTAGCCCCAGGTAAAAAAATGTAAGCAGACTTCTCTGAAGAATTAAACAAACCCATTGGAATTTCCATTGTTTTTATCACTGTAGCATTCGAGAAACCACAGCAATAGACAGCATACCTAAACTCATTGTAAATGGAAAAAAAATGACTCTCTCATCTATCGAGTTAACTATCAGCAAGCTTGCTAGTAAATAGACATACATTACACATTGAGGAGAGGGGACTCAAAACAGCAACTGAGAATGAAAGACTGAGAAAAGAAAATAAACAAAACCTCATTCATGGAGAAATCAGAGATAATTCAGGCAACAGAAAAGAACTTGTAAACAAAATCTGTAATTAGTTTTCAGAACTTTTTAAGAAGGTATTGTTTTTGCCTAACAGAAACAATATAATGTTACAGAAACAATGGGAAGAAAAATATTTTTAGAGATTTAAAATATGTTTGCTGAATTTAAAAAAATTATACTAGTGCTTGAGTATAATAGTAACATTCCTAGTAAAAAAATAAAGATCTAGTAAACCTCACAGATAAAAACAAAATATAAAAACTATAACTAATAAAGGTGGGCCAATAATCAATAATAAGAGTTTCAGTGTGAGAGAACAAATAAAATATAGGGAAGAAACTGAGAAACTGACAAAGAAATGATAAAAAAAAAATTCTTAGTCATGAAAACAAAACATAGGTCTTCAAGTTGTGTCCACCCATTATAGAGGATGACAAATTTTAAACCGCCTAGATATGCACTAGTAAAATTTCAAAGCACCAAGGGAAGACAAAAGTAAAAGAAAATTGAATACTTTCAGTATTTTCAATATATTCAGTATTTTCAATATATTCAATATTTTCAGTATATTCAGTGGACAAGATGGTCTATTTGTTTTTCTACTCATTCCTGCTAAGCATAGCCTTTTAATCTCAGGAAAAGACAACCATCAAAGGAGAAGCCTAAAAGTGGGAAGAAGGTAAGCTGATTTGGGGTCCGGAGCTAGAGGAAGAGCACAGCAGCAGGAAGTCTTATGCGTTCCCATTCAGCAGCAGAAGCCCACTCAGACTCAGTGTTTCCTGACCCCTACGTAGCAAGAGAAGACTTCTCAGGTAGATTCACTCCTCACCTTGATGGAATGGGTGTCCTCCTGACAACTTCAGGCCAGGCTGGCACCATCAACAAGGGGGATAGGTTGGCAGAACTGCCAGAAATAAACAGCCAGTGGAGGAACTCTCCGTGTCCACCAGGAGATACCCAGAAAGGTGCGGAGCCAGCAGGAGAGATTCACTACAGTAGGCTTCCTGATTAGGAAAGCCTCTTTGTCTCCTTGAACCAGAGACTCTCCTCTTTGGCCCAGAGGCACAAGGAAACATGGGAGGGAGAAAGGGAAAATGGTAGGAGGAGTCCACCACATTCTGGAAGGCATCTGGCACCCTGATCTACAGTAAACTGTTATATACTCAGATATCACCAACAGAGACCAGTGAAAGCCCCAGTGTCACCAGATACATTAAGCACTCTGAAATAACACTGCAAAATCCCGAAATTCAAACTGCTATTGGAATCATAGCCCACAGAAGCAGGCCAAGACATGGTGTCCGACCACTAAAATGAAATACTTAATTAGGTTCGCAGGTCTCTTAAAAAAAAAGACAAAGTGTCTTTCACCCCATGTTTTATCACAGACTTTCTTTCTTTTCATAAATATGTATACATAATTATGTTTCAATTGAAAAAATAAATTTAAAAAAAAAGACAAAATGTCCAGGATAAAATAAAAATTAACTTCTATGCCAAGAACCAAGAAAATTACTACTTGAGTGAGAGAAGATTAACCAAGTGACACCAATACTGAGATGAAATAGGTGTTGGAATTATCTGACAAAGATTTTTAAATGGTCATTATAAAATGTTTCAAAAATGAATTACAATTCTCTAGAAAAAAATGAAAACGTATCCAACTCAAGGAAAAAAAATATATGTTCTTTCAAAAAAACAAAAGGAAATTATAGAGCTTAAAAATGCCATAACATGAATTAAAAACTTGCTGAATGAGTTCAATAGACAGAGAAGACAATCAGTTAAATTGAAGAAAGAACAATAGAATTCACCCAATCTGTACAGAGAGAAAACACACTCAAAAAATGAACAGTCTCAGAAATTGTTCATTTGATGCAATGACAAAAGTCAAACATTTATATTCTTGAAATCCCAGAATGTGGAGAGGAGTGATACTGAAAGAGTATTTGAAAAAATAATGACTTCCCAAATTTGACAATGTACACAAATCTATAGATCCAAAAAGCCAAGCAAACCCTAAATAGGATTAACTCCATGAAACAACATGAACACGCATCATAATTAAACTTTTGAAAACTGAATATGAAGAAAAAAATCTTTAACATAGTTGGGGAGAAATGGCAAGTTACCTATCTAGTAACACCAATGTAAATTATAGATTTCTCATCTGAAACTGTAGAAGCCAAAAAGAAGAGGCACAGTATTTTCAAGTGCTAAAAGGAAGGAATTATCCACAATGAATTTGATATCTAATTATCCTTCAGAAGTGATGGAAAATGAAAATATTCTCAGTTGAAGGAAAACTAAAAGAATTTGTTACTATAAAATTTACCCTTATAAATTGTCTAAAGAAAGTTCTTTCAAAAGAAGGAAATAAAAACTACGAAAATTTATAGCATCAGGTAGAGAGAAGGAACAACAGAAAGAGCAGAAATAAAGGTGCATACCATCACTATTCTTTTCCTTAGATTTATAAATTACTTAGATGATTGAAACAAAAATTATACCTCTGTCTGACACACAGAAAATGATACATAAAAGTGGGAAAGATAAATGAATCAAAAGAAGATTTCCACACTTAACCTAAATAGGTAAAATGTTGATACCAATAGGCTCTTATAAGCCATCTATCTATCTATCTATCTATCTATCTATCTATCTATCTATCTATCTATCTATCTATCTATCTATCTCTATCTTTCTATCTATCCATCTATCTATCTATCTATCTATCTAGGTATATAGATATATATTTCAAGAGCAACCATTTTGAAAACTTACTATCAATAAATCAGGATAGAATCCTAAAAAAATGTGAGTGACCTAAGCAACCTGTGTTAAGGTAAGAAGAGAAAAACAGAGGAGTGAAAACCAGAGGAATTAAGTGGCAGACTTAAGTACTAACATATCAATAATTATAATGCATATATATAAACTAAATGCAATAATGAAAAGAGAGAGAATTGGCAGAGAGAAAAAAATATACAGCCTGGCTCTATACTGCTTACAAAAAACTTACTTCAAATTTAAGAATATAGATATGTGTAAAATAAGAGAACAAAAAAGATATGCCATGCAAGCATTAATAAAACAAAGTGGATATATTAGTATCTTCTATAGTAGCCTTCAGAGTAGGAAATAAGGAATGATATTACATAATGATAAGAGGATCAATCCACTGAGAAGACATAACAATTCTACATGTGTGCACATCAAATAGCATCTCATACATAAAACAAAACGTGAAAGAATTAAAAGCATGAGCTGTGGACTTTAATACATCTTTGTCAGCAACTGACAGAACTATTAGGAAATCAGCACGTAGACAGGAAATCTGGACAACACAATTAACCAACAGGATCTAATTGATATACATAAAACACTCCACTCTACTGCAGAATGTACTTTTTATTTATGCTTCCAAGGAACATTCACCAAGATAGACCATATCCTAGGCTATGAGCCAAATCTTAAGAAAATTAAAAGAACTGAAATAATAACAGTATGGTCTCTGAATGTAATGAAATCAATCTAGTAATCAATAGCAGAAAGTCAATAGACAAACCTAAAAATACTTAATATTACACAACATGTTCCTAAAAAATTTATCCATCAAAGAAGTCTTAAAGAAAATTTTAAAAATATACAAGACTGGCTGAAACAAAAACACAGCCTATCAGATTTTGTGTTATGCAACTAATGCAGTACTGAGAGAGAAAATTATATAATTAAGTATTTACCTTAAAGAAGAAGAAAATTGCCAATTCAACCTCAGCTACCACTTCAAGAACCTAGAGAGACAGAGAGAGATTAACCCAAAGCAAACAGAAAAAAAGAAATAATGTAGTTAACAAATAAATGAAATGAATGGAAAAATAAAAGACAAAATCAATGAAACAAAAGCTGATTCTTTAAAAAAATCAGAGAAATTAACAAACCTATAGTGAAACAAAGAAAAAAAAAAAGCGGGAAGACACAAGTTACCAATATCAGGAATGAAATGAGGGATATCTCTACAGAAACTGCCAGCATCAAAAGGATGGCAAGGGAATAATAAGAAAAGCTCTAGACACAAAAATTTGAAAACTGAGGTGGAATTGAACAATTCTTGCAAAAGCACAAATGGCCACAGTCATGTAAAGTGAAATAAGTAATTTGGATTCACTTGCAATTATTAAGAAAATTGAATTCAGAATTTAAGAACTCTTCCCCCAAAAGTAGTGGACAAATTCTTCAAAATCAATAAAGTATTAAAACTCAAGCAAGTTTAATAGAGATTGGAACAGCCTATATCTGTAAGATAAATTAAATTTGTAAATTGGGTTTGGTATCACTGGAGAATTCTACAAAACTTTAAGGGAATTAACACACATTTTCACACAATCTCTTCCAAAAAATAGAAAAGGAAGGAATACTTCCCAGCATATTTTATGTGATTGCTATTGTCCTGTTACCAAAATGGGACCAAGCCAATTAAAAACAAAAACAAAAAATAAACAAACAAGCAAAACTACAGAGCAATACCTTTCATGAATTTAAAAATAAAAACCCTTAACAAAATATTAGCAAATAGAATCTAACCACATACGAAAAGAATTATACATCATGACAAAGTGAGATTTTTTTCCCAAGTATGCAAGGCTGGTTCAACTTTTGAAAATCCGTCAATGTAATCCATCATTTCAACAAGCAAAAGAAGAAAAATCATAGGATCTGCAGTAGACAAAATAGTGTCCCCCAAAAGATACCCATATTCTAATTTCCAAACTGGTGAATGTGTTACCTGACATGGCAAAAGGGATTTTGCAGATGTGATTGAATTAAGGATTTTGAGATAGAGAGATTATCCTGGGTTTTTGGGGTGGACCAAATGTAATAACAGAAAATCTTATGAGACAGAGGCAGGAGGATCAGAGTTAGAGATTTGGTTGATAATGGAAGCAGAGGTGGGAGAGGAACAGAAAGAGAGAGAGAGTTGAAAGTGATTATTTGCTTATCTTGAAGATAAGATGGAAGAACAGGCCATGAGCCAGGGAATGTAGGAATCCTCTAGAAGCTGGAAAAAGCAAAGCAACAGTATCTTTCCTATAGCCCCCAGAAAAAACACAGCTGTGCCGACAAATTGTTTTAGATCTTGTGAACTTTAGAACTGAAATGTAATAAATTTGTGGTGTTTTAAGCCAGAAGTTTATGACTTGTTCCACAAGCAACTTGACAAAATCCCACTCCATTGATGATGAAACTCTCAGTCAGTTAGCAACATAGGGCAATTACCTTATCTTGAAAAAGAGAGTCTACAAAAAATCTACAATTATCATACGTAAATAGTGTAGGACTGAATGTTTTCCTCAAAGATAGGAAAGGATGTTTTCTCTCATTCCTCTTATTCAACATAGTAATGAAAGTTCTAGTGATAGCAATACAAAAGAAAAGAAAAAGTCATACAGATTTATATTAATCAATCAATCTACCTTTACTTGTACATAAATGATTGTCTACATAGAAAACTTTAGGGAGTCTACAAAAATACCCTTAGCACTAATAAGTGATTTTAACAAGGCTTCCAGGATGAAAGGTAAATGTGCAAATATCCATTGCATTTCTACACACTAGCAATGAGCACAAGGAAACAAAAACCAAAAATTCAATACCATTTACCACCACTCCAAATAAAATTGAAGACTCAAGTATATACTCACAAAACACGTACAAGATTTGTACAGAGAAAATTGCAAAATGCTGATGAAGGAAATCAAAGAAGACCCAAGTGAATGGAGAGATAAATGGTGTTCATGCACTGGAATACTCGACATATTAAAAATGTCAACTATCTCCTATCAGGCTTACAGTTTTAATGCAATTCTTACCAAAGTCCCAGCAAGGTTTTTTGTAGACATAGAAGAGCTTATTCTAAAATTTATATGCAAAGGCACATATCCAAGTATAACTAAACAATCTTGTGATGAAGAATAAAGTGGAAGCCAATATTGTACACAATATCAGGGCTTTGTGTGTGTGTGTGTGTGTGTGTGTGTGTGTGTGTGTGTGTATGCATGTAAAGTAATTAAGGCGGTGTATTATTGGTGGGAAGACAGTCACATAAATCAATGGAACAGAATACAGACCCAGTAATAGACCCACATAATATACCCAATTGACTTTTGACAATGGTGGAAAATGATTCCATTAAGGAAAGATAGCCTTTTCAACAAATGGTTCTGCAGCAACTGGGTATCCACAGGCAAAAGAACAAACCTCAACTAAAACTTCACACTTTACACAACAATTAACTTGAAATGGAACACAGATATTCAATTATAAAACATAAAACTATAGATTTTTAAAAAATAATAGGAAATCTTTGGGATTTGGGGCTAAGCAAAGATTTTTTAGATTTTAAAATAAGAGCATAGTCCATAAAAGGAATAATTGATTTTAAAAACTTGGACCTCATGAAAGTTAAAAGAACATTTCATCTGTAAATACCCATGTGAAGAAAATGAACAGAAAAGCTACAGACTGGGGAAATTTATTTGAAAACCATGTATCTAACACTAGTATCTGGAATATATAAAAATCTCAAAACTCAAAATTAAAATAAAAACCAAGTATGAAAACAGACAAAAGACATAAACAGACCTGTCCCTGAATATGATACACAAATGGCAAATAGAATGTAGAAAGATATCATACATCATTAATTCATTATGAAAATGCAAATTAAAAACACAATGGGACATTACACACCTATTATGATGGCTAAAATAAAAAATAACGATACCATCAAATGCTGAAAAAGATGAGACACTGGATTGCTCATACATTGCTGTTGGATATGTAAAACAGTGCAGTTACTTTTGAAAACAGCTTGATAGAGTATGAAAAAAGTAAACATATGGCCATCATATGACCAAGCGTTTGCATTCATGGGTATTTATTCCAGAGAAATAAAAAGCTATGTTCACTCAAAAAATCTGTATGCAATTATTAAAATCAGCTCTGTTCGTAATAGCAAACAACTGGAATCAGTCCAAATATCCTTCAAGAGGTGAACGGTTGAACAAACTGTACTACATACATAGTCTGAAATAAAAATCAGGAATATAAAGAAAGTTCCTATTGATACACAAACAACTTGGATGAATCTTCAGAGAATTATGGTAGTGAAAAAATTCAAATTCTGAAAGTTTACATACTATATGATTATTTTAATATTTTTTATTTTTTAAAATTTACTTGTATATATTTGTGGAGTACAGTGTATTGTTTCAATACTTGCATGTACTGCATAATGATTCACTTAGAGTAAATAGCATAGTTTTGGACCCATTAGTCCACCAGTTCTCCTCCCCACCACCCCCTCCTCTCCCAACCTCTGCTTGCCATTATTCTATTCTCTATTTTTATGAGAACCACTTTTTTTTTCTTTTTTAGTTTCCACATATGAGTGAAGTCATGTGGTATCTGTCTTCCTGTGCCTAACCTACTTCAGTTAGTTCCATCCATGATTCTGCAAATAATAGGATATCACTTTTTAATAGCTAAATTGTATTCCATTGTGTATTAATGCCACAGATTTTTTTATCCTTTCATCCATTGATGGTCATTTAGGTTGATTCCATCTCTTGGCTATTGTGAATAGCCTTGTGATAAACATGTGAATGCAGGTGTCTTTGACATATTGATTTCATTTCCTTTGGGCATATACCCAATAGCAAGATAGCTGGGTCAAAAGGTAGATCTATTTTTATTTCTCTGACTAACCTCCATATTGTTTTCCACATGGCTGTACAAATTTGCATTCCTACCAATAATGTGGGAGGTTCCCTTTCCTCTGCATGCTCAGCAGCATTTATTATTTTCTGTGTTGTTGATAATGGCCATTCTAAGTGGGGTGAGATATTATCTTGTGGTTTTAATTTACATTTTCCTGATGATTAGTAATTTTGAGCATTTTTTCATGTGCTTATTGGCCATTTGTTTGTCTTTTGAGAAATATCCATTCAGGTTTTCTGCCCATGTTTTGATTTATTGCGCTATGTGCTTGCTATTGAGTTGTTTGAGTTTCTTTATATATTTTGGATATTAGCCCCTTGTGTGATGTGTAACTGCAAACACTTTATCCCATTTTGTGGGTTGTGTTTTCACTTTGTTGATAGTGTCGCTAGCTGTGAAGAAGCTTTTTAGTTTGATGTAGTCCCATTTGTGTATTTTTGCTTTAGTCGATTGTGCCTTTGTACTCTTGCTCAAAAAAGTGCTGCCTACTCCCATTTTGTGTAGCATTTCCTATTTTTCTTCTAGAAGTTTCATAGTTTCAGGTCTTAAATTTAGGTCTTTAGTCAATTTTGAGCATTTTGACTTGATTTTTGCATATGGCAAGAGGTATGGTTCTAGTTTCAGTCTCCTGTATGTGGATATCCAGTTTTCCAAGCACTGTTTATTAAAGAGGCTGTCCTTTCCCCCACTGTATCTTCTTAGCCCCTTTGTCAAAAACCAGTTGACTGTAAGAGCACAGATTTATTTCTGGATTCTCGACTCTGTTCCATTGGTCTATTTGTTTATTTTTATGCCAGTACCATACTGTTTTGGTTACTATTGCTTTATTATATATTTTGAAGTCAGAAAGTATGATGCCTCTAACTGTGTTCTTTTTGTTCAAGATTTCTTTAGCTATGAGGTCTTTTGTGGTTCCATACAAATTTTATCATCTTTTTTTTCTATTTCTGTGAGGATCGTCATTGGTATTTTGATAGGGATTGCATTGAATGTATTGATTGCTTTGGGTAATATGGACATTTTGATGATGTTAATTCTTCCAACCCAAGAACATGGGATATCTTTCCATTTATTTGCATTCTCTTCAAATTTTTCACCGTTGCTTTATAGTTTTCATTGTAGAGAGGTCTTTCACCCCCTTCATTAATATTTTTATTGGTTATGAATATTCATGACATACAAAGTTGATAGTCACTCCTTGTGCCCAAGATGTGAGGGCCAGATTTGTACTGGCAGCATACCCATTACCATAAATTGCATTTGTACCCAGTGTTTCCCACCCAATTATACCCAACCTCCCTCTCCCTCCCACTTCCCCCCATACTCCACTTTGTATCCCAAGGAATTTACTCTTCTTCTGCATGTCCAATGCACTACTGTGTTCTTTTTTTCCTTCCCTCTTTCTCTCTTAGCCCCTGCATATGAGTGAGTACATGTGGTATTTATCCCTCTGTGCTTTACTTATTTCACTCAATGTAAGTTTCTTCAGGCTCATCCATGTTGTTGCAAATGGGAGAATTTCATTCTTTTTAATGGCAGAGTAGTATTCCATGGTGTATATATACCACAGTTTCCTTATCCAATCATCCATTGATGGACATTTAGGTTGGTTTCATGTCTTGGCTATAGTAAACAGAGCTATGATGAACATGAGAGTGTAGGCATCCCTTTGACATGGTGATTTCCATTCCTCTGGGTATACCCAGAAGTGGGATTGCTGGATCATATGGAAGATCTATCTGCAGTTGTTTGAGAAAACTCCATACCGTTTTCCATAGTAGTTGTACTAATTTACAGTCCTACCAACAGTGTAGGAGTTGGTAGGACTTTCTCTCCACACCCTTGCCAGCATTCGTTATTCACTGTCTTTTTGAATCTAGGCAGTCTAACTGGGGTGAGGTGGTATCTCAATGTAGTCTTAATTTGCATTTCCCTGATGACTAGTGATGTTGAGCATTTTTTCATGTACCTGTTGGCCATTTGTATGTCTTCCTTTGAAAAATGTCTATTCAGCTCCTTTGCTCATTTTTTAATTGGGTTATTTGTTTTTTTACTGTATAATTGCTTGAGTTCTATGTATATTCTGGATAATAGTCCCTTGTCAGATGCATAGTTGGCAAAAATTTTCTCCCACTCTGTAGGCTGTCTTTTCACTCTGTTGATTGTTTCCTTTGCTATGCAGAAGCTTTTTATTTTGATATAGCCCCATTTATTTATTTTTTTCTTTTACTGCTTGGGCTTTTGGGCTCATGTTCATAAAGTCTGTTTGCCCAGACCTAGTTGCTGAAGTGTTTCACCTATATTTTCCCTTAGTAATGTTACAGTTTCAGGTCTTATACTTAAGTCTTTAATTCATTTTGATTTGATTTTAGTGTATGGTGAGAGGTTCATATCTAGTTTCATTCTTCTGCATATGGATATCCAGTTTTCCCAGCACCACTTGGTGAAGAGGCAGTATTTACCCCAATGTAGATTTTTGTTGCCTTTGTCCAATATCAGATGGCTGTAAGCCTGAGGGGTGATTTCTGGGTTCTCAGTTCTACTCCACTGGTCTAAATGTCTATTTTTATAACAGTGCTATGCTATTTTGGTTACAGTAGCTTTGCAGTATAATTTGAAGTCAGGTAGTGTTATGCCTCCAGCTTTATTTTTTTGCTCAGGATCACTTTGGTTATTCAGTCTTTTGTTGCTCCGTATGAAGGGTAAGATTGTTTTTTCCATTTCTGTGAAGAATGTCATTGGTATTTTGCTGGGGATTGCATTGAATCTGTAGATCGCTTTGGGTAGTGTAAACATTTTCACAATGTTAAGTCTTCCAATCCAAGAGCATGGAATATCTTTGCATCTTTTTGTGTCTTCTTTAATTTCTTTCAGAAGTGGTTTGTAGTTCTCGTTGAAGAGGTCTTTCACCTTCTTGATTAAATTGATCCCTAGGTATTTTATTTTTTTCATGACAATTGTAAATGACCTTACTTTTCAGTTAATCTGTGCCTTTTGAATGGGGAGTTTAATCCATTCACATTTAAGGTGGTTACTGACAGATATTGTTTAATTCCTGTCATTTAATTGCTTTTTGTTTAGATGTTTTAAATATCTTTCGATCCTTACTTCCCCTTTTATTTCTTTTCTTCAATGTTAGTTGGATATTTGAGGTGGCATGATTTAGCTTCTTGCTCTTTTTCACTGTCATTTTTCTTTTAATGGCAGGTTTTTCTCTTTATTGTGCATCCGTGGTAGTGACATTCATTATTCAGATTCCGGATGAAGGACTCCTTTGAGAATTTCTTGCAGGGATGGTCGAGTGGTAGTGAACTCCCACAATTTTTGTTTGTCTGGGAAATACACTATTTCTCCCTCATTTCTGAAGGAGAGCCTTGCTGGATAAAGAATTCTTGGCTGGCATTTTTTTCTTTTAGTTTTTTGAGTATATCTTTCCATTTTCTTCTGCCCTGTAGGGTTTCAGTTGAGAAGTCTGCTGTTAGTCTGATAAGGGTTCCCTTATAGGTGACTTGATGCTTTTCTCTTGCTGCTTTTAGGATTCTCTCTTTGTCTTTGAGCCTTGCAAATTTAATTATAATGTATCTTAGACAGGATCTTTTTGGATTGAATCTGTTTGGGGACCTTTGAGCTTCTGGACCTGAAAGAGTGCATCTCTCCCTGCTCCTGGGAAGTTTTCTGTTATTATTTCCTTGAACAGGTTTTCAATACCTTTTCCTTACTCCTCCCCTTCTGAAGTACCCATAATTTGGTTGTTAGAGCACTTGAAGTTGTCTGCTATCTGTCTTAAATATTCCTCATTATTTTAAATTCTTTTTCCTTTTTTTTTTGTCTGCCTGGGTTATTTTGAAAAGACTGTCTTTGAGATCTGAAATTCTTTCTTCTGCTTGCTCTAGCCTGCTGCTTAAGCTCTCTGTTGTGTTTTTTATTCGGTAAGTGAATCTTTCATTTCTAGGAGTTCTGCTACATTGTTTTTTAAGGTATTAATCTCTTTGTAAATGTCCTCCTTCATATTGTGAATATGTTTTCTTGTGTTCTCTAAATGAGTCTTCTTTTATTTCTTCAAGTTTTCTTAAGATCATTGCTCAGAATTCTTTATCAGACATTTCAAGGATTCCCTGTCCTATGGGGTCTGGAATTTGAGCATTACTGTATTCCTTTGGTAGTGTCATATCTTCTTGTTTGTTTGTAGTTCTAGTATTTTTTTCATTGATATTTGGTCATCTGGTAGAACACTTGCTTCTTCTGTTACTCTGGGGTTGGCTATGAGGATAAAGACATCCTTCTTTATTTGCAGACTCTACTCATGACTCTTCTTATATCTGTGTAGTTGAGTGAGTGGCAGGTTGCTTGTAGAGTGGGCCTGGCTGTGACTGTGGTGGTGAACTGTCCTTGTGGTGACAGAAGGTTTGGCAGTATCTATATTACACCACCTTGGCTCCTGTTCTAGCTTTCTGTGGCTGTAGACTGAGCCCCTCATGCTGTGCCGGTATCAGATCACCTCAGTGCCTGCTGGGCTGTGTGAGCTTCCCTTCCAACCAAGGGCCTTAGACTGGACCCTGGTTCCACATGGGTCTTGGCTGACCTCAGGGGCTGCTGGGCTGTGTGTGCTTCCCTTGGGGCCCAGACTCTCCTTCATTAAATTTATTAGGTAATTCATTTTTGGGTAGCTATTGTGAATTGGATTACTTCTCTAATTTCTCCTTCAGCTATTTCATTATTGGCATATAAGAAAGTTATTGATTTTTGTGTGTTGATTTTGTATCTTGCCACTATACTGAATTCATTTATTAGTTCTATTAATTTTTTGGTGGATTCTTTAGGGCTTTCTATGTATATAACCATGCCACCTGAAAATAAGGATAGTTTGACTTCCTCTTTTCTGATTTGGATGCCCTTTATTGCTTTCTCCTGCCTTAGTGCACTGGCTAGAATTTCCAGTACTAGGTTGAATAAGAGTTAATACTGGTGGATTGTATCAGTGTTCATATCCTGATTGTGGTACTATATTATAGTACTGCAAAATATTACCATTAGGGAAACTGGGTATAGGTACAAGGGGCTTTTCTGCTTTCTTTCTTACAACTTCATGTAAATCTACAATTAGCTCAATAAAACAACAAGTAATAGAAAATCCAGAACACCTAGGGAAAAAAAAGAAAGACTAATAGAACAGAAGAGACACCATTCATACCTTAGATAAAATTATTTTTAATAAATGTATTTATTCATTTACTCTCTCCCCATGCAATCAAATATGAAGTCAAAATAAATGTCTTCAGACATGCAAAAACACACAGAATTTTTCCTTATATCCTTTTCAGAGACAGATACTTGACAATAAATCATCACAAAACAGTGCCCCCAAAAAGAGGAAGTTGAGATTTCTGTAAAGCTAAATTTGGGGGACTTATCAAGAAAGCAATTAGACTAGATTAAAACTTGAGGGCTCCAGAAGAGGTGTTTCAAAGAAAATAAATAGACCTCGTGCAATAAAAATATGACTTTAAGGCTGGTTAAACATAAGGTGAATATGAAGCCACATTATTTTTTCTTGTCAGTAGCATTAAGAAATTGAAGTTATTCAATAATTTCAGGAAAACAAAAAACTGTTCATCAAAGCTGTGATTAGTTGGTGCAAGCTAACGTACATTGTTTCAAAGAATTGAAGTACAGGGTAAGCAAATGCATTTATCCATGAAGCTAGGGACACTTTTCATTGAATATATGTAGAGTTTTTAAATTCATAGCCAGTTCGTTATTATACAGCTACTGGACTTTATGAACTTTATTATTCTTTGGCACGATTAAAGGCATCTTTAAGTTGGACTTTTAATCATGTTCCCTGTAAGCTATATAAGTTTAGCAAGTATGAGAAGGGCCAAAGATATCAAAAAAAGTGTTGATTTCTTCCAAGTTCTAATTAAGATAACCTTTGATTACAACTGGATTGGATTACTAAGTGTCTGTTTTATTAAATGTATTTTCATTCTTCGTATCATTAACATTTCTTCAGATAAAATGTAATCTTTTCAAACCCAGTAATAACCAGTGGTTCTAAATGGTTCTAGTATTTCTACAGAATGTGTTTCCTTCTTTGAAATTAATGGGAGGTTTGCAGGTCACATTAATTAGGTGTGATTGTTTATCAGGATGACAATATGTTGGACATTTTAATGGGTTCAGAGAAATCTGTGAGTATCAGTTAACAGTCACGTAATGAAAAAGTCAACCTGATATGAAAAGGAGAATTGTGTATAGTAGAAAATGAGCTATTAAAATGGAAAAAAAAATGCAGCTGGCAAAGAAGCAAATAGAACACATTACACTGATGAGCAATTTCTCAACCTTGGGAATAGGGTCAGGATGAAAAATGTTACTACAATGGAATCGTCCCTTAACCATTACATTTGCAGTTTCCCTGTAATGAGTGAGAAATCCTTATCAAGGAAAAGCAATTACTAAAGAATGTACCTTCTGGGAAGTAAATTTATAAGGTGAACACATTTAACCTAGAGATTAAATCTCAAAAAAATAAAATGATCACTAATGTTCTCGCCAAACACTAACATTTTATTGGTTGCCAGAAGTTGCTGACAGGTTGTTAATAACAATAGTAAGTATTGAAAAGGGTGGCAAGCTTCCTGTTAAGCAGTCTGTGTACTTGTCAATTTCAGAGATTCATTTTATTGTGTGTACTCATTATCAGATAAAATCAGTAGGTGGGTTGGTGTTGCCGCATCCCCAACCTCACTTTGACTTGAGAAAATGCACTGATATTTCTATTCAGCTCTGCACTAATGCACCTGACTACTTCCTGAAACATTAATCAACCACAGCCAGAATGAAAATCAATAGAACCCTGAAACATAGCTCTGGATACCAGAAATAAGTATGAAAAAAGAGAGCATGCAGCATCTTTCTCAATGTTTTGGAGAATTGTGCTAGCATTGCAAAAGTACAACTGTTCTCTTTTTCCCCTCTATAAACAGCTGTGGATATGAATTTTATACCACATTTTTCTATGCAAGGTGATGTATTCCCAAAACAATATTATTAAAGGCCGAGTCTCTGTCCTCTACTGGCTGTTATTTATGATTACAGCTTTGTGGTAAACAAAACACCAAACACAAATAAATAATGGTGTGCTGTATATGTACCTTTTTCTCCACAGTATAAAAAACAAAAGTATACATTTTGATATTTGCTCAGAAAGGGGTCTGTTTATGGAAATCAATATTTTTTCAAGAGGGTATATAATAAAATAAAGGAAGTTGGGCAATAAATTCTGTTGTATGAACTAATTGACAGATTCAGCTGATAGACTACAATCTGGGACATGAAAGATGGAAAGCAGTCCGCTGCACGTGAATAAGAAGGCCAAGCCTGCTTGTTCTCTCTCTATCTCTCTCTCTTACACACACACACACACACACACACACACACACGCACACACACACACGCGCACACACACACGCACACACACACACACGAGACTGTTAAATACACGTAAGTAGAGGGGAAATTCTTGACTTTGTGATGATTTTTGATGTAAAATTTGTGTTTAATTTCAATTGTTTATTCATCCATATTTGGTTTAATTTTTTAAATAAATGGGGGACATCCTTCAATAATTATTGATCCTGGCTTTACCATTAATGCTTATATAAAAAATGTCAGGAAATAATTTGAAAAATAGTGATAATACTTCCATATTTTAGAAAAGAATTGAGATATAAAGATGTAAGATTTGTTTATAGACCAATAACATAGTGAGAATTTAGTAATCATAGTTGGTTCACAATCTTGATGCACTAAAAGCAGAAAACTTAAGGAGGTAGTATTTCATTTTATTACTGAGTCAGATGTACTGGGATTTAATTGTGTTCTCCTACATTGTATAATTCTCACTAAAACACAGACATTATACTTCTGCCTCCAGACCCATAAATAGTGCCTTCTGCTTTTTTGGTGTTATTTCTCATGTACTATATCAATTGTCCATTATACATAGAAATTAAGAGAGCATGTGCTGTTATCAACTATTTTACAGATGAGGAAAGTGACCTTCAAATAGCTAGAATGTATATACCAGATAGACAACTCCTATCCAAATTAGCTAGGGTTTATTCTGGTATGATTCTCTCTGAAATCTTTAAACATTCATCTACATCACACTTTCAGGGAGGTTCCGCCTCTTCGGAACTGATTTCCTTTTGCTTTCCCTTATTTGCACATTATGCTTCATTCTTCCTTACTGAGGCTTAGTCAGGGAGTTGACATGTTCCACCAAAAGGCTGAGCTTTATTTGATCCAATAACAACCAAGCTGTAGACTTTTTGTTTCTTTTCCTCTGTTTCACATTTCTCAAGTTAAAGTTCCTGCCAACAATTTGATGTTGATTCAACGTAGCATAAATTTAATTTTTCTCATCTTTTAGAATTGTTGCTTTTATGTTTCTGATTCAGTCTCTTATGAATTGGGAGTACTAATAAATTTTGCAAAGGGGTTGGCGTGCAACTCAAGTGGGAAGAATGGATCACTGATCTTTTGCATGGCACTACCTTCCTTTCAGGTTCCACAACTCTGGCACATCTATTTGACCTATGATCTTTATCCTTTAGTCCTAAGATTCTGCACTTCTGATTCCATTTGGATACAAGACTGAGAAAACTGCACTTCAGTTTATATGATTTTCAAAAATTATTTAGGAATAAGATTCTGAGTGCATGGGAATTCCTGGGGGTATCTTATTTACATCAATATAACTGATGCCTCTGTTAATATCTGCTAGACAGCACTGATTCACAGCATAAAGTGAAAGCCCAGAACATATAGCAGTAGGGATTATTGAAAGTGTTAAAAATTGTAAAAAAAAAAAAAAAAAAGTTAATTTGAGCTACACGTCTCATCCCTATCACTTCTTTCCCACTGCTAACGAAGATAATTACCCAGCAAGTATTAGAAGAAAGTCTCAGAAAGGAGATAAGGGCAGATATAAATCTCTAATAATAAATAAAAAGGTATATAGGCTGTATAAAAATGATATTGGAACAATTTCCATTGTTTTAGGTGGATCTTGAAATTTCTTGGGAATAGAAGAATAAAAGATGATCTCTAGCCCCTACAATTAAGGTATTTCAAAAACCAAGTGCTGTTTTTAAATACTAGGGTGAGATATTTTTCCCAGTTTTATATGTATGCTTTGAGTTCATTTCTTATAAAATTTTACAGTCTTCTTGTCCCGTTATCTTGACTGGTCTCATCCTGGAATGCTGAAGAAAAGTGTTCTTTTTTCAGCCATTATTTACAATCCTGCTAGCGAGGAACCAGTCTTTTTGTTTGTTCTTATTCTTGCAGCCGCACTCTGGCTACTCATGGCTCTGCACAGGATGAATTTCAGAGGTCAAGAAATTTGCCTTAAAGTTACTTGGGGCTTCACCCTGTGTTAATCTTTTTTGTCCAGTACTGGGCATTCTGAGTCAGTCTGTGGCTTTTAGGCTCTCCATATGAACTTTATATTAAAGAATCAATTATTGCCATGTTTTCATGTTACTTAAGGATTATGAATAATAAGAATTACATGCTAGATGCCTGCCTAATATGGAAAAAAGAAAACTATTAGCTTTAGTATTTCATTCCCCAAGCAGCATTGATGATTTTTTCTTCTCATGGGATATGCACACTCAAAATGTCGTAAACTTTCATTATCAGTTTAACAGATTTATCCTGATTATGTATACCAAGCTCTATCCTAGAAATCATATATATGCATAATGTATACATTATGTACATAAATTTGTATATGTAAAGAGCTTAGAAACTACTGTGGCACATAGCACCATGGTACTATTTCCTATTATGACGTTTCATTTAACTCCTACAAGGTGACGTAAGAGATTGTTCCCTCATATTATATATAGGTAAGTAATTGAAGTTCACCAGTTAATTAACTTTCTTAAGTTAGCATAATTAATAAATATTCATTCTGTGATCTAAATTCATATTTCTGATTCCAAAGAAGGTACGGATTTCACTAGATTATTTTATATCTTAATTTGGGGGGAAAACCCTCATAATTTCAACCTCATAACAATCAGGAAACAGTTATTCGCATGTAAATCTTTTTGTTTAAGTAGAGAAACACTACACTTTAGAAGAGATATGAATTTCATAAATATCAGTCCCAAAGAAAAAATTACATGATCCTGAAAATAAATGAAGAGAAAAAAGTATTTAGGGACAAGACTGTCTACTGCAAAGCTCCTCAACTGAAGTCTTGAATTCTACTCATATGTCTTCATGTCGAGCTATATTGATTCTGTTATAAAACACAACTCATAAGAAACTTTGAAATATATTTTACTAGCCACAAACAAATTAAAGGCAGTAGAAATATATACAGGCTAGTTGAGATAAATATCATTACTGTTGAGTTTTCAATGATTGGCCCAAAGAAAATGAGAATTTAAAAAAATAAAATTTTATAAAGAAACACATGATACAAAATATGATGCTCAAAAGTTGGAAATCAACGCATCAAAACAAACAAACCATAAGACATGTGAAAACAGTGTCCTCTGCTTTTAAAGATCATCGTGTTTATAATGCATTTGACAAAGACACTACAAGTTGCTATTTCAAAAGTATCACTAATAGAACTAGGCTTTATTTTACTTGGGATATTCACTATGTTCAGGATATTTTTCCTCAGCAATTGTATATCCACAAACACATGCATACAGTCCCATAATCTCATATGTGAACAGTCTGTGATCATAACTAGAATGCAGGAGGATAAAATCAGGATTGTGCTTGTAAATGTAGCAAGATTAAATGTCTAGCTGATATCCAGGAAATACCACACCTGCTGTACATTTTTATTTATGGTGCATTATCCAGACAGTGAGTCTTTAAAGATCTTCTACAGTGAATTAGAAGTCATTATTTTAGTAGTTATTATTTCTCAATATTATCGATAGCAAAGTGTAAAATACTAAAGGAGTAGGATATCATTTGTGTCCAGTGACTCAGACTTCAAAAGAATGTTGCAAAATTCTGGTGCCTTGAAATGATGGGGAAATTATACATAAGGGCAGAAAACATATAAAGCACACACTTGACATGATGCATATTATTTTAATATGATACAAAAAACTTCATGTACTCTTCCAGCTAAAATATAAATATTTATACAGTGTTTCTAGCAAAAGGGAGATAATGGTAGAAATTATAATAAAAGAAAATGCATGCAGTTCATATACATTTATGAATTTATTGTGAAGTGTAAAGTATTTTTTAGTTCCTTGATCTTTCATGAATTCTATTTGAAAATATTTTTCATACACCCAACATCTACCAAGAAGAGTGGTAGGACTTAAAAATACAGACCTATATATGCAGTTGCCTACTGGACATCTCCAGCAGGACACACAATGGGCAACTTAAAGCCAAAATATACAAAATGAATTTATTATCTTTACCTTTTATCATTCACCAATTCTTCTCTTATAACCTCTCTATTGATAATTAGCCTCACTCTCTACCTTATTACTAATCTTGACTCTTTATTTTTTCTTACTTCATTTCTGTGTACACAGTTATATACTAAGCCTCATAGATGGTGCCTTATGAACTGCAATTTAATATGTCCCTTTCTCTTCATTCCATTTCCAGTTAATCCAGGTCCTCCTCATTTCCCATCTGGATTATTGCAATTAATTTCTGTGCTTGAGGTTCATTCCCCTCATATCCATTCTCATCAAAGATGCCAGTATGCTCTTTCTTCATTAAAATGTACATTAGCTTGTGTCTATCCTGCTTTAAATGCTTCAATGGTTTCCTATTGCTTTAGAATAAAATGCATATTACTTAGGTGGACTAACAAGTCATTCAAGATTGGTTCTTGATTACCTTTGCTGTTTTATATCTAATAATTTTTTCACTTATATCCTTTTTTCCAATCACAGTGAACCATTTATAAGCTCAAAACACACACAATTTCACTTTTGGTAGATAACTTTGATGCTTTTGAACCTGTTGTTCTATCAATTTATTCAAATGAATGCCTTTTAGAAATTGAAGTGATCACTTTTTATGTTTTTCTGACCAGTATTAAGTCCCACTTTTTGTATAGCAGGAACCAGAGTAACTTTCCTATCCATTTCAGAAGAATGCGGAAATCAACAACATTAAGGTCAATAAGATTTTCTCTTAGGGCATTCCCATCTTGAATGCAAACAAACAAGGGAAAAAGGCAATTAGAGGAGGACATATCTAAGAGGTGGCCCAAAACTTCTTGTTATTGAGTAGATAATGCTTATCAAATGTTTTTTTTCCACTGATAGTACTTATTAAGTATTTTTCTGCTTCTATCAAAATTGTCATATGGAGATTTTCTTCTCTGTTCTGCTACCTGGTTAATGGCAGTAGCTTATTTTTAAAATTTAAAACAGTCTTCATTTTTGGAATAAACTCAACTTTGTCTTGATGCATAATCAAGATTTGCAGAGCAGATTGTTTTTAATTTAGAGGACCAGTACACATACAAAAAAGTTTACAAATGATTAGTGTAGCTCAGTTTATATTCAAAAGTAAAACACTTTCTTGGAACCAAAACACAGGTTGATAAACAATTGCTATAGACAATACTTTTACCCACCCCTCTTCCCCAAATTGTTGCATGGAAACCTAATCCTCACTGTGGTGATATTTGGAGGTGGGAACTTTGGGAGGTGGTTAGATCATGAGAGAAGAGGAATCATGAATTGGATTATTGACCTTATAAAAGAGACCCCAGAGAGCTTCCTTTCTCCTTCTATCATGTGAGGACACAGCAAGACAGTTGTCTGTGAAGCAGGATACAGGCCCTCACTAGACATGGAATCTTCCAATCCCTTGATCTTGGACTTCCCAGCCTCCATAACTTTGAGAAATTAATGTGTGTTGTTTGTAAGCCACTCAGTTTATGGTATTTTGTTACAGCAGCCTGAACAGACTAAGACATCAGTATACTAAGACGCCCCAGAAACACACTTAGTTTCCCCTTCTAGTCAATATTGAAAGCACTCTCCTGATTTTTATCACCATAAAATACTGTATCTTGTTTTTGAACTTTATATAAATAAAAAGGATTCTTTGGAGAACCTGTATCCAATGATTGGTTGGCATGGGATATAAATGGCTGACTTCCCTCCTTGCTTACACTTGGATAAATTCTAAAGGGCCTTTGCAGTTTCAAAGCATCCTATTGGGGCCTCTGAGGCATTGTTATGTCTGTGACACTTCAGAAGGTTATCTTACCTCTTTGAGCTTCTGTCTTCTTTTTAGAAATAATTATAGTACATAATGTTTAAAGTTATAATGAGAATTATATGAGATGACGCATATAAAGTCAGTACCATAATGCTTAATATATAGCTAGTATCTGTTGCATGCAACTAGACTCTGTATTCAGAATTCATCACATTTGAATCCTAAATTTCTATAGAGTGAGTTCATTGTCCAAATTCAAAAATTTCCTTGTGTTATCTCCATCATCCTCCTTGTTCCAGTTACTATAGCTGTGTAACACATCATCTTTAAATCTAGTGACTTAAAATAGCAACCATACTATTATGTTCACAAATTCTGATGCTCAGGAATTTAGAAAGGATATAGTGGGAACAACTTGATTCTGCTTGACAGTATCTGGACCTTCAGCTGTGACAACACAAGGGCTGATGGTGAGGGACTCAAGTGGCTGGCCAGAGATGGAAACATCTGAAGACTCATCCACTGGCGTATTTGGCACCTACACATGGAGGGTTCAAAACCAGGGATGCATTGGAGCACCACATGTGGTCTTTCTGTTAGGCTTGGCTTCCTCTTAAAATGGTATCTTCAGAGTAGTCAGAGCTCCAACTGTGAGTATTTAAGTAAACTAAGCTGGAAATTGTGTCACCTTTTCTGATATAGCCTCAGAAGTCAGGCAGCATAATTGCCACTTCTATTGCTTATAAGAAAGTCGCAAGCCTACCAAAGCTTTACCAAAATAGCTAACGTTTTGATGTCTCCATGTAAAACTACTTTTTTCCCCATTATTTACAAGTATAAGTACCAAAGTGATGGGGATATGTCCCGTATCCAGTTCATGAGAAAATTAAAAACATTATCTTGTGACATAATTGTAAACAATGGTGAATGGTAGAAAGGAAAAGTGAAAGGGAATATGTGAATTACAACTCAGGGTATTGATTTAATTTTGTGTTTCCTGAGGGCTTGTCTAAGGAAGTGGCATTTAGGCTTAGACACCACTGGTTCCTGAAATTACAAACCCTTTACCTCACTCACCAATAATCTCAAAGAAAAAACAGTTGTCTAATAAAAACAACATCTCTCAGCTAGGTAAAACATGCTTCAGAAAACTCCTTTTCAGGAGATACCAGTGACTCAAGGTCACTATTAATTAGAAGATGATTTGACAAATAACTGCATTGGAATGACATATAATCAAATGCTTTTGAAAAGCCTGCAAGAAGAGTCCCTGTCAAAAAAACAGACCTAATTGGTTGGAGATGTTTGTGTTCATTCACTGCATTAACAATCAGATATGCTGTAGCTCATCATAATCAAAGGAGTCAAGTGGGAGTTGGCCCTGGCTTTTAAAGATTAGTTTTGATAAAGACTCTCTACAAGTTAGGTATAGATGGAAAGTATCTCAGCACAATTAAAGCTGTATATGATAAACCCACTTCCAGTATAATCCTGAATGAGGAACTAGGTAAGGATGCCCACTCTCACCACTCTTATTCAACATAGTGTTGGAAGTACTAGCTAGAGCAATCAAAGAAGAGAAGGAAATAAAGGGCATCCAGATTGGAAAAGATGAAGTCAAACTGTCCCTGTTTGCAGATGATATGATCCTATATATTTAACAGCCTAAAGCCTCTACAAAAAATCTCTTAGAGTTGATAAATGATTTTAGCAAAGTTTCAGGATATAAACTCAACACACAAAAATCAGTAGTATTTCTAAACTACAATAATGAAGATGCAGAAAAAGAAATCAAGAAAGCTTGCCCATTTACAATATCTGCCAAAAAAATAAAGTACTTAGGAATAAAGCTCTCCAAGGACATGAAAAATCTTTATGAAGAGAACTACAAACCACTGTTGAGAGAAATTAAAGAGGACAAAAGAAGATGGAAAGATATCCCATGCTGTTGGATCAGAAGAATTAACACTGTGAAAATGTCCATATTACCCAAAGTGATCTACAGATTCAATGCAATCCCCATCAAAATTCTAATGACATTTTTCTCAGAAGTGGAAAAAACTATCCTCACAGTTATATGGAATAACAAAAAACCACAAATAGCCAAAGCAACCCTAAGCAAAAAAAGTAAAACTGGACCATAACATTACCTGACTTTATACTGAAAGCTATAACAACCAAAACAGCTTTGTACCAGCATAAAAACAAACACAAGGATCAATGGAGTAGAACAGAGAACCCAGAAATCAACCCACACACCTACAGCCATCTGATCTTTGACAAAGGCACCAAGTCTACACACTGGAGAAGAGACTGTTTCTTCAGCAAAAGGTGCTGGGAAAACTTCATATGCAGGAGAATGAAACTAGACCCATACCTCTCACCATATACCAAAATCAGCTCAAAATGGATTAAAGAATTAAATATACATCCTGAAATAATAAAACTCCTTAAAGAAAATATAGGGGAAACACTCCAGGAAGTAGGACTGGGTACAGACTTCCTGAATATGACCACAAAAGGACAGGCAACCAAAGGAAAAATAAACAAATGGGATTATATCAAACTAAAAAGCTTCTGCACAGCAAAAGAAACAATTAACAGTGTAAACAGACAATCAACAGAGTGGGAGAAAATATTCACAAAATATACATCTGACAAAGGATTAATATCCAGAATATACAAGGAACTCAAACAACTTTACAGCAAATAAACAAATAACCCAATTAAAAAATGGGCAAAGGAGCTGAATAGGCATTTCTCAAAGGAAGATATGTGAATGGCCAACAGAGACACAAAAAAATGCTCAACATCACTGAGCATTAGGGAAATACAAATCAAAACCACTTTGAGATACCATCTCACCCCACTTAGGATGAGTAATATCCAAAAGACTGAGAATGATTAATGCTGGCAAGGTTGCGGAGAAAAAGGAACTCTCATACACTGTTGGTGGGACTGCAAAATGGTGCAGCCTTTAAGGAAAATGGTTTGGAGGTTCCTCAAAAATTACAGATAGATCTACCATACGACCCAGTGATTCCACTGCTGGAAATATACCCAGAGGAATGGAGATCATCATGCCAAAGGGATACCTGTATTCCCATGTTTATTGCAGTTCTATTTACAATAGCCAAAAGTTGGAACCAGCCCAAATGTCCATCATCAGAGGAGTGGATAACCAAACTGTGGTATATCTGCACAATAGAGTACTACTCTGCTATAAAAAAGAATGAAATACTACCATTCGCAACAACATGGATAGACCTAGAGAAAATTATATTAAGTGAAACAAGTCAGGCACAAAAAGAGAAATACCACATATTCTCACCTACTTGTAGGAGCTAAAAATAAATTAATAAATATACAAACAAATAAATGTTGGGGGGGAGAAGAAATAAGAATCAGAATAATTCCTTGAACTTTTAAGACAAGAGAACGAATATGATGTAGTTGCAGGGGGGATGGGGGAAGAGGAATGGATAAAGAGACATGAAAATCAACTTCAATGTGTATTGAGAAGTTAAAATAAAATAAAATAAAATAAAATAAAATAAAATAAAATGATTACTTCTCATTCTTAGCAGAATCCTTAGTAATAGAAACAGCAACAAAGAAACTCCATCGCCATCACAATCATCATTAATATTGAATAATTTCTATGTGCCATGCACATTTTTAAGAACCAAAGAAAATAGTTTATATTATTTTCTTTCTTTTGTCTTTAAAAAACTTCTACAAGAAGTGGATGCTTAATTTTTCCAAGGTCAAACAACTTTGAACTGGTCCAATCAATATTCCAACCAGTTTTTGTTTTGTGCTGCTTGATTTTTGATTTTAATGCTAATCTTGTATACAAACCCTTGCCACTTTTGTCTTCTTGAAAATCTAAATAACTTTTGAAACTGGCTGTATTCTAACCTTCATGAATACTGCTATTTATGACAATAAATGTTTTCCAGTCATGTTCAAGTCATGAGGCATTAAACTTCCTGATTGCATATCTCCATTACCCTTAAATACCTCCTCTAAATGGGCCAAACTGAAAGAATTTCAGTTGACAAAATGGAAGTTCCAGAACTTGCTATCATGGCCTTCCACTCCAGTACTTGTGCAGTGGAAGGAAGTACAAGGTTTGATGCAGCTTCCTGTATTATTGAGTCCTAAAATATTATTCAGAAAAATTCAAGTTTCAACTTCAACATGTAAACAGCATTGAAGTCACCTTTTTACCACAAGAAAAAGATGAAACTGAAATTAGTAATTTTCTTTGGACCCGCCAAACATTTGAGGTTGCAGGGAAAACCACCAGTTTAACATGCATAATTGGAATACCAGCAAGAGGAGAAAGGAAAGAGCAGAAGAAATATTCAAAGTAATAATGGTTAGCATTTTCTGCAGTAAGAAAAATCTTAACAAATTTAAAGAAATAGAAACTATTCTAAACTCCCTGAAGAAAACATAGGGAAAATGCTCCAGGATTTAGGACTGGGCAATGACTTTATGAATAACACCCAAAAAGCACAGGCAACAAAAGAAAAAATGAACAAATGGGATTATATCAAACAAAAAAGCTTCTGCACAGCAAAGGAAACAACCAACAGAGTGAAAAGACATGAATGGGAGAAAATATTTGCAAAAAATGTATCTGAAAAGGGATTAATATCCAGAACATACAAAGAGCTCAGATAGCTTTTCAGCAAAAACCAAATAATCCAATTAAAAATGGGTAAAGGAGATGAATAGACATTTCTCGAAGGAAGACATACAAATGGCCAACAAGTGTATGAAAAAATGCTCAACATCACTAATCATCAAGGAAATGCAAATGAAAATCACTCTGAGATTTCACCTCACCCCAATCAGACTGGATATTATAAAAAAAACAAACAGAGAATAACAAATGCTGGCGAGGATGTGGAGAGAGAGGAACCCTCCTGCACTGTTGCTGGGACTGTAAATTAGTACAGCTATTATGGAGAACAGTATAGAGGTTCCTTAAACAACTGCAGATAGAACTGCCATGTGATCCAGCAATCCCACTGCTGGGCATATATCCAGAGGACTGGAAAACATCAGATTGAAAGCATACCTGCACTCCCATGTTTATTGTAGCTCTATTTATAATAGTGATGGAACCAACCTAAATGTCCATCAATGGATGACTGGATAAGGAAATTGTGGTATATATACACAATGGAATACTACTCAGCCATCAAAAGAATGAAATTCTACCATTTGCAACAACATGGATGAGCTTGGAGAAAATTATCCTAAGTGAAACAACCCAGGTACAGAAAGAGAAATGCCACATGTTCTCACTCATAAGTGGGAGCTGAATCCATAAACAAATGAACAATAAAGAGAGACAGGGAGAAAGAAAGAAAGAACAAAGTAATACATTGAACTTGTAGAAAACTAGAGGTGGAAAAGGGGAGGGGAGGGGAGAGGGATGGGGCTAAAGAGGAATTGGTCGATGGACACAAAGAATGATTGTGCACTGTAATGATGAGTAAGCTAACTATACTGATTTAACCACACATTCTACACAATTATTGAAAATCAATTTCGTACCCCACATGTGTGTATAACAAAAAATAAAAAATAAAAATAAGAATAAAAAAGAAGTAGAAAATAAACAAAGTATGTTCTCAGACAAAAACACAATTAAACTAGAATTCAATAGCAAAAAGATAGCTGAAAAAATACCTAAATTCTTAGAAATAGAATAATATACTTTTAAGTAAGACATGGGTCAAAGAACAAGTCTCAAAAATTAAAAAAATATATTTTAACTAAATGAAAATATAGCTTACCAACATTTGTGGATTGCAGCAAAGGCAGCACTTGGAGGGAAATGTGTAGCACTGAACACACATATGAGAAAAGAAGAAAGATCTAAAATCAATAATCTAAGCTTTTACTTTAGGAAACTAGAGAAAGAAACTCAATTAAAGCCTAAAACAGGTTGAAAAGAAATCATAAAATTTACAATAGAAAATAATTAATTTGAAAACAGTAAAATAATACAGAAAATCAGTGAACTCAAATGCTGATTATTAGGAAAGCTCAGTAAGGTTGATAAACCTCTAACCAAACTAACGAAGAAAAAAGAGAAAAATCAGAACTTGTAAATATTAGATATTAAGTATGGACCTTCACTGCTGATCCAGTACGTATTCCATGCCAAATAAAACAAAACAAAACAACAAAAAATATTTCATGGATAATGAAGAAATACAACAACACAACTCTATGCCCACAAATTTGATAACTTAAAGTGAGCCATTTTCTTGAAAGACAAAAACTACCAAAACTCACACAAATTTAAAATGGTGTCTGTTTTTTAAAGAAATGAATAAAAATTAATAACTTCCAAAGAAGGGAGTATCAATCCCAGTTTGTTTCGCTGGTGAACTTTACAAAATACTTAAGAAAAAAAAATGATACCAATTCTCCAAAATACCCTCTAGAAAGTAGAAGCAAAGGGAACACTTCCAAACTTTGGGGAAAATTATTTGAGGAAAATACTTCCCTATTTCCAAAACCATATGAAGACATTACAAGAAGGAAAAAAATAAAGACAAATATTGCTTATGAACAGAGATACAAACATTCTCAAATATATATTAGCAAATCAATCCCACAATGTATAAAATGTTTTAAAAAATATTATGCACCAAGATTTACTATAAGGGTACAATAATAAAGACAGTGCACTATTGATGAAAACATAGACACATAGATCAATGGAATATAGGAAAGAGCCCAGAAATACATCAGCACAAATATTCAAGTGATCTTTGATAAAAGAACAAAGAAAATTCAGTAGAAAAAGGATAGATTTTTTTCTACAAATGGTGATGGAAAAATTGGACATCCATATGCAAAAAAAAAAAAAAAAAAAAAAAGGTGTGTAGGTATACAGACCCTTTCTAGATACCAAAATTAACTCAAAGTGTATCACAGAACTGAATATTAAATGCAAAGCTGTAAAATTTCTAGGTGAAATTATAAGATAAAATTTATTTGACTTTTGGTGTAGTAATGAATTTTCAGATATAACACCAAAACCACAGTCCACAAAAGAAAATATTGGTAAATTGGACCTTATCAAACTTTTTTTAAAAAAAGTTTGTTCTGGGAAAGAAAATTGTAATAGAATGAAACAGCTACTATTAGAAAATATTTGCAAATCATTGATCTTTAAGTGGATTCTATATTTAAAATATTTTTTAAAATTCTTAAAACTTAAAAATTTAATTTTGAAAAGAACAGATCTGAAAAGACACCACACCATAGAAGGTGTACATATGGGAAATAAACATAATATTGAGATTCAATATTATTTGTCATTAGAGAATTGTAAATTGAAATAATAATTTAAATTATACCTGTAAGAATGGCTAAAATTAAAAGGAAAAAATAAAGACAGAACAAAGAAATAAAAACAAATTTGATAATACCAATTGCTCGCAAAAGTGAAGCTTAACGTGAACTCTTCATTCAATGCTGGTGGGGGTACAAAATGGTATAGCCATTTTTGACCATAGTTAGGGAGTTTCTTAAAGAGCTAAAAACAATATTACCCTGAGGTTCAGCAATCACACTCCTGGGTATATTTACCCTATTGATTTGAAAATTATGTCCATATAAAAACTTGCACAATGTTTGTGGCAGCTTTATGCATAATCTCTATAAACTATGCAACAAGAAGACCTTCAATGACTTCTTTATTTTGTGAATAAACAAACTGTGATGATACATCCATAGAACAGTTTATTATTCAACATTGAAAGAAAATGAGCTATCAAGCCAGGAAAACACATGGATAGATTCTAAATGCATATTGCTAAGTGAAAGAAATAAGCATGAAAAGAATATATACTGTATGATCCTACTGCTAATATATTTTGGAAAAGGCAAAACTATAGCTACAATAAATTGATTGGTGTTCAGAGGTAAGATTGAGAATTGAATAAGTTGAAGCACGGGAATTTTTAGGGCAGTGAAACTATTCTGTATGATTCTGTTATAGAGGATGCATGGTACAATGCATTTGTCAAAACACTTAGAACTTTACAGTGCAGAGTGAACTTTAATCTATGCAAATTAGCAAAAAGATATTTAAAAAGTGGGAGGATCCCAGGATGGAATGCAGAATATGATAAAACAATTTATGTGTATTATAAATATACAAGATAACCTCACTGATGTGGCATGGGGAAAAAGCTGGTCACAAAACTAACTTTGGAATTGAGAGAAGTCTGTAAGTCTAAAGGTAAAAGGAGCTACACAGAAGCACTGTACTCTAGTTGATAAAGTTATTCCCCAACATCAAGGCTTTGTAATTCTCCTATTCATTCATATACATAATATTTCTTTATGGCAGACCACAGCCCACTGTCATTTCATCTAGTTGTTCCTTCTTTCCTTTTTTTTCCTTCCTTCCTTCTTGCCTGCTTGCAATAAGTAGCTGCCATGAGGTAGAAGACAAGACACATAAATACTAGACCTATGACTTTGAAGTTTACAACCTGCTCGGAGGAGACAGACATTAAAATCAATAAGCACAGTGATAGATAAATATGCAACATATAGAAAGGCTACACAAAGGGATTTGCAATAAATTACTTCAATATACAGAAAAAGGGAGACGTTAAAAGAAATACTAATTTGCATAAGTTAGAAAATCCAGTGTTTTTTGTCTTTTTCTATTAACTCTGCCACAAAAGCCACTTCAAAAATATTTCTTATCTTGCCAAAAATAAAAATAAAAACATAAAGTACCTCCCTCAAGAAAACAAACTTATTTTCAGTCATAGGCAATGAAATCAGTAGATTTAACTGCTGCAGACCTACATGTTCAAAGGCTTAAGTCAATGAAATGTGTGTCCCTTTCATGAAAAAGTCAGATGTAGGCAGTTCTCATGGTTAAATATGGCAATTAGGATTTGGAACATATTACTCACATTAACTATTGAAAAAAATAGGCCTTGAAAAATGGAACAGAGATGAAAACCTGCTCTCTCTTAGGGAAAGCTTTAGGAATTTGACATATAACACTTCTATTTATATCTACCTTTGACTCAGCTGTAAATGAGGTTGGAGAATGTGGTCTTTATTCTGGACACTTATGTGCCCAGCTAAAAATTATGGAAAAGGAAACAATAGATATGCTGCTAACAGGTTCTACCGTATCTACTTGTAATCCAGAGAGAAATAACTTGATCTCTTTGAATACATTTATAAATCATCATTAGTTCCATCCAATTACACACAGATTATGACTACAAAACAATGCTGACTAGAACTTTGTGCAATGATGAACATTTCTTTATCTGCATTCTCTAATAAAATGGCTAGTAGACACATAGGCTAGTATTGAGCACTTAAAGTGAAGCTTGTGTGATTGAAGAACTGATATTTTTATTTGCTTAGCTGCTATTTACTTTAAATTTAAATCTCAATAGCTACATGTGGCCAGTGGCTACCATATTAACAGCATAGCTATAAAATTTAGAATGCTCCCATAGCTATGATTGGCTTAAATTTGCTTTCCAACTTTTTATGGACCACTTATATGTTTGTTTGCTTAATTGCCTGTCAAGAGCAAGGTTTCTAATTTAGAAGAAACTTATGTAATAATATGATAAAGTGTGCAGAACCTTAGCCACAAATACAAATTCCCTTCCTTTTTCCTGTTTCCCCATCAGGATTTTTTTTTTTTGTCTTGCTTTTGTGACTGGCCACACCGCGCTCAGCCAGTGAGTGCACCGGCCATCCCTATATAGGATCCGAACCCATGGCGGGAGCGCTGCTGCGCTCCCAGCACCACACTCTCCCGAGTGCGCCATTGGGTCAGACCCCCATCAGGATTTTAGTCTAAGTTTCCTTTCTAACATGTTGCTGTCTTTTACATTCCTCAATTAAAACAATAAATAATAAAATAGAAAAACATTCTGTGTTTTATCCAAAGTTTGTATGTTAGAAACTTTATCCCCAATGCAACAGTGTTGAGTGGTTAGACTTTTAAGGGGTGACTATATCATGAGGGCTCAGCCCTCATGAATGGATTAATGCCCTATCATGGAAATGGATTAGTTATTGTAGGTGTAGTTTCGTAATCAAAGGATATTTGGCCTTCTTTCCTCTTGATCTCATCCTCTCTTGCCCTTCCACCTTTCTACATAGAAAGATACAGTAAGAAAACCCTCCGTGGATGTTGGCACATGATTTTGGACTTCCCAGCCTCCAGAGCCATGAGTCAATAAATGTCTGTTCTTTATAAACCACCCATTCTCAGGTATTTTGTTATAGCAGCAAAAAGCAAAGATACTCTTTATATGAACTTGTAGCATTGCCTAGGAGCATTTGAGTGGCGCAGTCCACGCCATGGCAGGATCCTAAAGGAGTCAGCTTGGGCTGCCCTCTCCGAGTTGGCAAGGCCGCCAGAGGGAGAGCTGCTGGCAAGGCCGCAGCTATGAGCACTTGCTACAACCATAAGGGTTCCTGCCTCGGCTTCGTGGCTTTTGCCTTCTCTTTCGATATTTTGGTTAGTGTGGCAGTTCTCTGAATTCCCAAAAGATTATAAAAATAACACAAATAATTATACGGTCATTGAACTAAACATTCCCACAGAGGATCCGAGTAAATTGGACAATTCAAAATTATGCCCTTATGATAAATTGACCACACCAACATATGTTCCAAAAGCACCGCTCATGACTAAATATGAGCTGCAGCCTAATGTAAGCTGGCAAACATCATTTACTGGAGGTTATATTAATGGCAAGAGAATGGTTGGCATTAATGAGAAATTATATGATTGGGACAAATTAAGTATATAGGAATGAAACTGTAGAACCCCCTTTACTTGGTGGTATCCAGTTTTAAATAAATCATTAAGAATTAGATATTGGGATAAAAATATATGCTGTAAAATTATTAAACCTGCACAATTAGACTTAAGAGGCAAATGTAACTGGTTTTGTGAGGGATGGTTCTGTGCACAAGGACACTTTAACATTTCGATCAAGATTATAGGGCCACAGCAAATGCATAACCTTAAAATGTACATGGTAATGCAGCTCAAAAATCCACTGTTCTTTTTACATTTGGCTCCCACCCTGTTAACAGGGTGGATATTAACCACAGCTTCCTAACAGAAAAATGTCACAAGATAACTTCAAGACAATGAAGGGATGGCCGATCTGATAACCTGATTCCAGGAAATAGAAGCATGAGTTTATCACCTAAGACATGCTGACCACTAAAAAAGTTTTCTCCCTGCTTTTTGGACTATTGATTTAAGCTTGTTGATACAATAAAATTAATACCCAAAACCCCCCTGCAGAGAAAAATCTAAATAAAAGGCATTGTCTCATGCTCTACTGTGCTTCAGCTGCAACACACTGACAGCCCGCAGAGAGAGAACGTGCATACTGATGCATTGAAGTCTCTGTCTGTGGTTTTTATTTTCATCGGCTTCCTCATCCCTCTTTCAAGGACCCACAAACTTGACTGGAGCTGGTCTCCGGCATTTGAGTACTCACCCATCCCAGTGGGTCATGTTATAAGGATACTTGGGGTAAAGCTAGAACTATCTAAATATTTTGAGAAATGTAAGATTACCATTCTTATTGCAACAACTTTAGAGGGTTATAGATCTTTGAAGAATTCAAAGATTTCTATTCTCCATTCATCACATTTAACAGAGGTTATATCAGTAACAATTTTTCCATATAAACTTACATGTGCATTTCAATTCATGCATATTCAAGTGCTTGTATGAGAAGAATTGGAATGACCAAAGAGAGAAACGTAAAGTTTAACATGTATAAAGAGTAGACATATGAGGTATTCTGGCTAGCAAATGTATATGAAAGGTGAAGCTATTTCAAGGATATTAAGAGGATAAAAAAAATTTCATTTAAAAGCAAATAAGGAAATTTAAAAATCTAAAACTACAGTCTCATTTGCTGTAAATGGATAAGGATAAAACTCTATGGAGGAAAAAGAAATTCATTAAAATTTAGCAAGCTCATGTATTTTTTGCATGTACCTGCTTGAATTTCATTTATCCTTACTATATTTTATTTCAAAACAATCTTTCTGTTCACTACAGTTAGAAATTTGAGTTTTGCTCATCTTGCTGTTATAGTTTCAAAATTTAGCTCCTGCTAGTAGTGAATTATATATGCCTTCATGTCAAGCTTCAGGCAGAACATCAAGAAAAAGCAATTGCTCTTTCAATTTATTAAGTTATTACAGGCAAATTTCTGAGTATGGTACATCTCTGTTAGAAAATTAGAGTTAGAAGTGGAACCTTCCAACTATCACACACTTATACTTAGTTTACTCTTCACTTAGAAAGAGGAATAGGGTGGGAGAACCAGAATATAATAGTTTTAAGTGATAGGAGGAAACAGATCTTTTCTTTTATTCAGTTTTGATTTTCTAGGGGTTATATTAAGAGTATCATTTTTGTGTGTAATTCTTTTAAATTTCATGTTGACATTCTTATCACAAGTATTATATCAGTAGTTAACATGTTTATTTAGAAATATAATTTATAAGACTAATTATCCATGTGGATAGAAAAAGAGTTTGGGTTAGGGAAGAATTATGTTATAAACGTCATACATTCAAAGGTGAATGAGCTAGTAAAGAGACCGATAATTTCTAGGGGACTTACTAAAAATAAAGACAATCAGTTATCTTTCTCACATTAAAAATTATCTACTTGGATGAGGGTCTTGCTCAAACCAAATATGAGTGTGAGTGGAAAGACCCTTAAGCCACTCAGATGTTACATTCAGGGAAGAAAGAAAATGGTTTGATTTGAGGAGTTGCTATTTATTCTTAAATGAGGCAAGATAAATTTGTGTTTAAGTTTTCTAGAGCCAAATTTTCCTTGGAGATTATCACAAATAGAAAAGACAGCAATTTGTAGAAGATAGGATAAGGATTACAACTTCTCTCCGAAAGAGGGAAAGAAATTCAGGTGCTTTTCTATGAGCAAATTCTAAGAAGGAAGGAGAAATTAAGGAGAGAAGAAAAAACCACTGGGATAACTTAGGGAAAAGGGCATGTGCTCCTCAGCTGAGGTTTAGAAATCGAGATTGCCAAGATTATTTATTCCTTTAATAAAAAGAAAGATTTTAAACTTTTGAACTTTTCTGAAAATGCATGGCCTAATATCATTATAATGTTTTCATTAAGATAAAACATTCAGACCCTTAACTCAGTATTTAATTATGAGGATTAATTATCTAAAATTATATTATTAAAGACCTATAAAACATTTATTTCATATTAAACATTATTTCTGTAAGGAATATCTTTGCATTTCCCAGGATTTGAACACAGAATTCTTTTGAAGAGAAAGATGAAACAGAGCGCTGCTAGCATCTTTGGAATTAAGCCTCCAAAGTGGAGGGTGCGGGGAGAAGTTTTCTATGATGGTTATGAAGACCGTGAAAATTAGCTTCATGCAAAGATATGTGTGGTTCTAGAAAATGTCTGTTTCTTTCATTGTCTTTTTTACAACATTGTCATAAACTGGAAAAAATTCATATAGAAATATAACTTCTAAAAGGAATATGTTAATTGGCTTGGACCCTAGGATTGCACTGCAAGGTTCAGTAATGCTGTCATTACCTGAAATGCATTTCCAGAGTATGTTTAAATAGATAATTTCTCTGTTTGATATGTTTATTTCTAAACAATTTTTATAATTGCTGGAAGTTTTTCTAAGGAAAGTATAGTTGAAGTTCAATTACAAGTATCTCATAAATTTTACTTGAAATGAAGCATGATGCATGCTGTGAAACATGCGTTGTTCACAATACACTGTCACAACACTCTTGTTTACCTTGCCAGCACCCAAGCCAAATTTGAACATAAGTCAAACATTTCCTGAGAAAGACTGATTTAATAAATGCTCAAGTGAGAATAAAAAGCATTTTGTTCTGAATGTTATACAGAAATTTGCTATAAATATACCACTATAACAGCACAATGCTACCTGGTAATATGCATTATTAATAAAGAACGCTATGTTTAACTAATGTATTTAGAAGCCAGGGATATTTGATATAAATATTGACCTAGAAATGTATTATTCTACATCAAATTACTTAGTGATAGTATTTCTTGGGTATATGGCTAACTGTTAAAATGCTATTTGGCTTTATATGGAAAATATTCATTGGAAACTATTTCAATCTGAATTAAAGGACAGACACTAGATATGAGAGATGAACTAATGGGTTCAAATTAGATTAACACTTGGGCATCTTTCTAACTGCTGCCACATATGTTAATAAAAATATATCAAAATAGGCCAATATCTTTGTATAACTATTTATTACTGTATGAAAGTTTACCATGAACTTAGAGGCTTTAAATAGCACACATTAGTACTTCACAATTACTGCGAGAAAGCAATTGGAACACAATTTAGTTCTGTCTTCTGCAAGGCTGCAATCAAGTTGTTGTCCAGGGCTGGTTTGTTATCTGAAGCTTTGACTGGGGAAGGACTCGTTTCCCAGCTCCCATGGTTGTGGGTAGCATTTAGCTTCTTGCAGACTATTGGGATGAGCACCTCAGTTTCTTGCTGTCTGGGGGCTGGAGACAGTCCTCAGTTCTTAGCCCTCTTCTTAGGGCCCCTTACTATGTGGCAACTTGCTTCTTCAAAGCTAGTAAGTGAGATTCTCCTTACAATATAGGCCTTGTGATCTTACGTAACACAGTCATGTATACATAGTCAAGCACACCCTGTATCTGTGCCATATTCTACTGTTCAGAAGTAAGTCACTGGTCTCACCCACACTCAAAGAAATGATATTGTGCAAGGTTGTGCATTCCAGGAGGTGGGGATCATGGGGCCTTCTTAGAGTCTATTTGCTACAATTTAGAAACTAAGACTGGCTACTCGTTTTCTGCTGGTAAAATTCATGATCTCAAGCAATTTTTACAGGTTTATCATCTGCCATTTAGGCCTCGTTTCCAGTCACTCAAATATTTTTAAAGTTCTTAAAATATTCCATCTGAATGAATGCTTTCCTTGTTCATGCTTTCAGATGACTTTCCACACAGTATTATTTTGCTGCTTTTATTTTTTTGACAGTTTTTATATTGAAAGATAATTGATTATATATATATTTGTGGGGTACAGAATCAAATGTAAATACATGTGTAAAATATGTGGTGATCAAATCAGGATAATTAGTACACTCATGTTTATAAAACATAATCATTCTTTGTGACTCTTAACTAGTTTCTCTTCAACCCTCTTCACATCCCCCTTTCCCACCTCTAATTACCACAGTTCTGCTTTCTCTCTCTCTCTCTCTCTTTTTTTTTTTTTGAATGTTTAGTATTATTGTGATTCTTTCTTTCTTTCTTCCAGCTCCCTCTTATGAGTGAGGACATGCAGTATTTCTCTTTCTGTGCCTGGCTTATTTCATTTAACATAATTTTCCTCTAAGTTCATCCATGTTGCTGCAAATGGCAGAATTTCATTCCATTTTATGACAGAGCAGTATTCCATTAAGTATATATACCACATTTGTCTTATCCAGTCATCTGTTGGTGGACATTTAGGTTGGATACAATTTGTGGCTATTGTAAATAGAGCTGCGATAAACATGGGCGTGCGGATATTTGTTCAACGTGATGATTTCCATTTCTTTGGGTATATACCTGGTGATGGGATTGCTGGATTGCATGGCAGTTCTATCTAGTTGTTTGAGGAACCCCCAAACTGTTTTCCATTATGGCTGCACTAATTTATAGTTCCACCAACAGTGTAAGAGGGTCCCCCTTTCTCCACATCCTCACCAACATTTGCTATTTTATGTCTTTTGATAATAGCCAGTCTAACTAGGGTGAGATGGTTTCTCAGTATGGTACTGATTTGCATTTCACTGATGCTGAGTGATGAGGAGCATTTTTCCATGTGGCTGTTGGCTATTTGTATACCTTCATATGAGAAATGTCTATTCAGCTCCTTTGCCCATTTTTTTTAATTGGGTTACTTGTTTTCATACTGTTGAGTTGTTTGAGTTCTTTATATATTAAGGACATTAATTCTTTGTTTGATGCATAGTTTTCAAATATTTTCTCCCATTCTGTATGCTGTCTTTTTGCTCTGTTAATTGTTTCTTTTATTGTGTAGAAGCTTTCTAGTTTGATATTATCCCATTTCTTTATTTTTCTTTTGTTGCCTGTGCTTTTGGAGTCATAGTCATAAAGTCTTTGCCCAGTCCTACATTCTGAAGTGTTTTCCTTATGTTTTCTTTTTGAAGTCTTACAGTTTCAGGTCTCATATTTAGGACTTTAATCGATTTTGAGTTGATTTTGGTATATGGTGAGAGATACGGGTCTAGTTTCATTTTTCTACATATGGATTTCCAGTTTTCCATCAGTCTTTTCCCCAATGTATGTTCTTGTTGCCTTTGTGAAAGATCAGTTGACTGTAAGTATGTGTATTTGTTTCCGGATTCTCTATTCTGGTCTATTGGTCTGAGAGTGTTTTTATTTAATACCATGCTGTTTTGGTTGCTATAGCTTTGTGGTATAGTTTGAAGTCAGGGAGTGTTATGCTTCTGACTCTTTTTTTTTTTTGCTCAGGGTTGCTTTGCTGCTTTTAAGAATGAGTTATGTTTATTCGTTCACAGTAAATCTCTGCAACTATACTACAAGTTCCTTATTAAGAGAAATGATCTGATTTCTTGCATTTATCCACACAAAACAAAGTTTATTGAATGTGCAAATAAATGTGTAAATGAATTGGTGGAGAGATGATTTTATACAAAAAGGGTATCAAGCCATTAATATTTTTAGGTTTAATGTTCTTTAATATTCTTTTTATTTTCTAGGCTTAAACATTTTAAATGTACTAATGTTTATTTATTTTAATTTATTTATTCATGAACCCTTTTAGCAATAGTAATATTACTTCTTGGTTATTATCCATTTTTTGAAAGACCTTCTTTCTTTATAATTTGTTCTCTATTTTGAAAAGGTATCTGTAGGTTCTGGATAGCACATTTTTTTCCAGTTAGGATATTAAAAATCCTGTTTCCCAAGTGAATATAAACTGGGGAATTTAATGCAATACCTATTAACATCCACATATGACAGCATAAATTAACTTGGCATTTGAACCCAGTAACTCACAAGGCCCAGAACTTCCAGAAGTTCCTTAGGCTTGGATCAGAATAATATGTACAGGAATATCTGCTGCTCAAAACACTGTTTGGCAGAGAAGATCTAGATGTAGTTTATGGATAACACTGATTTTTATTAATGACTAATTATTTAGTATTGTCACATATTCTTTAATAATTTTCCTGATAGAAGGAGATCCTTAAGGCTGAGAAGTCCTCATAAGAAAATATCAAACCTATATTTTGATCTAGAAAACACTTCTTAAAGTTTACAGAGATGATCAAGGCCTGATCACTGGTCTTAAAGAATCACTGGTCTAGAGGAGAAACTTTTTCGCCTCTATTCTTGGGTAGTACCAGCTGCAACCTCTATGCAATGCAAAGGCTAAGACTGGTTTAGGTCATAAAAAGAGGTAAAATTAATACACTCTGTCCCACAATATGCTGTCAAATGGTTAGGAGCCTGTATTTATGGTGGTGTGGCATGCATGTTTTAATTCATCTTTTGGGAAACACTCCTACTAACGCTTTAGCAGAGGTGGCCAATATATGTCATACTTACTTGGATGTGTAGCCTAAACAAATGTTTTTGTGTTTATCCAAAGGTGGATTGCTGTGGAGAAACTGAAGCAGCAAACCAGAAGGTATGGGTAAGGTAATTAATGCCTGAGTTGAGCCTAAAAACCAAGAAGATAGAATAAGACCTTCATTTAAGGAACAAGGAAGTGCACCTGCTTCCTATTTTGATCTCAACCCACGCTACCAATTTGGTCAGAAATACTTATTTTAAAAGACTGAGCAGGAGTGTTTTTCCATTTTATCCCCAAATGATCATTGGTGAGCTAAGAAATAACAACATATGGAACAGGGGGAAAAGAATAGAAAAAAAAATGTCCTGGTATACTAATGATATCTTCTTTTAACTGCTTTACTTTTGGTCTCTCTAATTTTTACCCACACCTCTTAGATAGATACTGTTATTCCCATTTTACAGTAGGGAAAATGTTTCAGAGTTGAATGATTTCCCTAGGGTTCACGACTGAAAAATAGCTAATACAGGATTTGATCCAAGGCCTATCTAAACCCAAAAAACTAATCTCTAAGCAGCCTAATTTGTGTTATTCAGTGATGAATTAAGCCAGTACCCTCTTAAGTGACAGTCTAGTGACTATAAATATAGATATGCTCAGCCACACAAAAAGTCCTGAATAATTCAAAGGAGATATCTACATTGTGACAGCAATTTGTAGAACTATTTATGCAGCTGAAGGACATGTATTTGAAAGTGAAAGCTCTCATATTTACAAATTCTTATGACTCCTTTAGAAAGATGAAATTTCAAGGATATTGCTGGGAGCCTCGGGAGGGCACTGTTTGCTCCTTTGCTGGGAGATTAAAGATGTTGTGATATAAAAGTAAGGCAGCTATTAAGAAGCAAGTTATTAGACAACTATGAGCTTTATAATAGCTTAGTAGGTAATATGGGAAGCTTTCAACAATAATGGAAATTCCACAATGTCCTTGGAGGGACTGTAAAAATCTACTCAAGGAATTTAGTTTCAAGGATATTTGTCTCAGACTTAGTGTTCCTGTTTTATAACATTATATATAAAATCAAACCATATAGTAAATGATGGTTTAATATCTTGGACTTCAGGCACTATATAAAACACATATTAACTAGCAATAAAAACCATACTGCTTGCCTCCTAGGAACTCACTCTCTTTTGGTGTACCATGATATAAATAGATAATGCAGAACTCTTTTATGCTCTTAAAAATTATTGAGGATCCTGACAAACTTTTGTTTATGCAGGTGGTTTCTATTGATGCTAAGACATTTAAAAATATTTATTTACTAATTCACTAAAAATAACAAAATTAACTAAAAGTAATAAGCCCATTGCATGTTCACCTCCACAGCATACTTTAATTTAAAATAGCTATATATTTCAAATGCAAATTTTATTGAAAACAGGTCATATTTTACTTTTTTCCAAATCTCTTTAATTTCTGGCTTGAAAGGAAACAGCCTTAATGTTACATCTGCTTCTGTGTTCATTCTGGGGCAATGGAGGCTGAATAATGGCCACCCGAAGATGTCAGTTCCTAGTCTCTGGAACTTCTGAATGTTATAAGGAAAAAGGATCTTTGCAATTATCATTAAGTTAAGGATTTTGACATGGGAAGATTATCCTTGATTATCTGGGTGAGCTTTAAATGCATTCACAAGTATTGCTATAAGACAGTGGCTGAGAGAGATTTGACACAGACAGAAGGAGAGGAGACAGTGTGATCACAGAGGCAGAGATGAGAATGATGTGGCCACAAGCCAAAGGATGCAAGCAGCCACTAGAAACTGGAAGAGGCAGGGAATAGGTTCTCCCTTAGAGCCTTTGGAGGATGCAAGGCCTTTTCAACACCTTCATTTTGACTCGGGGATCCTGGTTTTTGGGCTTCTGATGTCTAGAACTGTGAGAAAATAAGTTTCTTTTGCTTTAAGCCACCAAGTTTATGATAATTTGTCAGAACAACCACAGGAAACTAATACAATGTTATTTAATTTGGTATTAATAAAGAAAATTTGGCTTCACATATGTAAATAGTTGGAAAGAAGGACTATTTTAATAGATTCTGCAGATAGTTTTAGATCTTTTTCTTTGATACTACATCAAGAAAAAAAAGATGATAGTTTTTTGTTTTTTGTTTTTTTTTAGGTAAAACTGCCTTTACTTTCAGATGACAACATTCTTTACATAAAAATCCTCAGGAATCTACAAAACTATAATAATTAGGACACTTAGAAAAGTCAGTGGTTATAAGGTTAATTTTTTTCTATTTTTGGCTTGTATTGAAATTTTAATATATTTTCAAATATTCATTTACCATCACTTGCCTCATCTACCCCAAAGTCTAAAACCTCCATAACATATCAAGCTAATAAATTGTAAATAGATGAAAAATATTACTAGAAGGAAGAACAAATTTGGCAGATAAAATGGAACCTAGAATAAACAACATGAAAATAAAAGCATATAATTCAATATACTTAACAAAAATCAGCCAAAAATGTACTTCCAACCTTCTAGCCTATTGATTTTATACATTTTTAAAATATTTCAGGCTTTGGAAAAAGATGAAGTTAATTGGACTTCATCATGAAATCTAGTTTCCTCAAAATCTATTTGACTTCAGAGAGATAAACAGTAGGTAATTAAATGCTCTTTTTTGGTTTTATTTTATAATTTAACTGACACAATAATTGTACATTCATATGGGGTGTGATGTTTTGGTGCATGTTGTAATGATAAAATCAGGATATTTGGCATATCCTTCACCTCAAATATTTATCATTTCTCTGTGGTGAGAGCATTGAAAATCTCCTCTTCTAGTTATTTTGAAATATACAATATTGTTAACCCTAGTCACTCTACTGTGCAGTAGAACATTGGAGCTTATCCCTTCTAAACTGTAATTTTGTACCCATTGACCAATCTCTCTCCCTCCCCCACTCCCCTCTACCCGCCCTTGCCTCCGGTAACCACTATTCTCTACACCTCTATGAGATCAACTTTATTAGAGTCTACAAATAAGCAAGACCATGCAGTATTTGTCTCTCTGTGCTTGGCTTATTTCATTTAACATAATGTTTTCAAAGTTCATCCATGTTGTGACGAGTGGCATAATTTTATTATTTTTCAGGCTAAATAGTGTTCCACTGTGTATATGTGTATTTTTATCTATTCATCCCTTGCTGGACACGTTGTTGATTCAATATTTTGGCTATTGTGAATGCTGCCACAATAAACATGGGAGGGGAGATATCTGTTTGACATCCTGATTTCATTTCCTTCAGATATATTCCCAGTAGGGGTATTACTGGATCTTGTAGGAATTCTATTTTTAATTTTTTTGAGGAAACTCCATACTGTTTATCATAATGGCTGTACTGATTTACATTTCCTCCAACAGTGTATAAGTGCTCTCATCTCTCCATATTCATGTCAGCATTTATTATATTTTGACTTTTTGATAATAGCCATGCTAATTGGGGTGAAGTGATATCTCATTGTGGTTTTGATTTGCACTTTCCTGTTGATTAGTAATGCTGAGTGTGTTTTTATGATACCTGTTGGCCATTTGCATGTCTTTTTTTCAAAAATGTCTGTTCAGGCAATGCACCAAATTTTTAATCATATTTTTCCTTATTTTCCTTATTTATTTTTTTGCAGTTATGTTGTTTGAGTTCCTTATATGTTATGGAAATATGCATATTTTACAAATATATTCTCTCATTCTGCAGGTTGTCTGTTCACCTTGTTGATTGTTTCCTTTATTGTACAGAGGCTTTTTAGTTTTATGTGACACATTTTGTCTATTTTTGCTTTTGTTACCTGTGCTTTTGAGTTCTTATCCAAAAAATCCTTGCTCAGATTTGTGTTATATAAGCATTTCCCCCACGTTTTCTTCTAGTAGTTTTACAGTTTCAAGTCTTACATTTAAGTCTTTATTTCATTTTGAATTTTTTTAAATATATATAGTGAGAAATAGAGATATGGATTCTTCTGCATGTAGTATCCAGTTTTCCAGCACCACTTATTAAAGAAATGTCCCTGTCCCCAACATGTGTTCTGGGCACTTCTGTCAAAAATCAGCTAGCTGTAAATGTGTGGATTTATTTATTTTTTTTCTATGCTGTTCCATTGGTCTATGTGCTTATTTTTATGTCAATTCCATGCTGTTTTGGTTAGTATACCAGTGTAGTATATTTTGAAGTCTGGTAGTTCAATGCCACCAGCTTTGTTCTTTTTGCTCAAGATTGCTTTTGCTATTTGGGGTCTTTTGTATTTCTGTATGACTTATATGATTGCTTTTTTCTATTTCTATGAAAGATGTCATTGGTGTTTTTATAGAGATTATATATTGCTTTGGGTAGTATGGACATTTTAACAATGTTAATTCTTCCATAAACATGGAAGATCTTTCATTTATTTGTATCTTCTGTACCACTCTATCTTTTAATTGGAGAATTTAATCCATTAACATGCAAGATTATTATTGATAGGTAAGGACTTACTCCTGCCATTCTGTTAATTATTTTCTGTTAATTATATATATATTTTGTTCCTTCTTCCTTTTTGTTATTTATCATTTGTGTTTTGGTGGTTTTCTGTAGTGATTCTTTTCTCTCTTTTGATTTGTGTAACTGCTGTAATTTTTATCTTTGTGCTTACTCTGGGGGTTACATAAAAAATCTTGTAGTGCTATAATACTATTTTAAGCTGATAACAACTTAATCTTGGTTGCATACAAATATTCTAGGCTTTCACCCTTTCTCCCACTATTTGTAATTTTGTTGTGTTAATTTGCATCCTTTTATATTGTGTATTCCTTAACAACTTATTGTAGCTATGGTTATCATTGACTATTTTGACCTTTAACCTCATACAAGAGATTTGAAAGATTATATACTACCATTACAGTAATGGAGTATTTTGAATTTGACTATGGGTTTTACCTCTATCAGTGAGTTTTATACATTCATGTGATTTCATGGTAGTAATTAATGTCCTTTTACTTCCAGATAAGCACTGTCTTAAGCATGTCTTGTAAGACCAGTTTCGTCTGGCAGTGCTGAATTTCCTCAGTTTTTGCTTATATGGGAAAAACATCTTTATTTATTTATCTTCATTTATGCAAGATAACTTTTCTGGTTATAATATTCTTAGTTGACAGTTTTTTTTTTTCTTTCAGCACTCAATGTATCATCCCATTTTCTCTTAGTCTGTAAGCTTTCTGCTGAAAAATCTGCTCTTAGTCTAATAGGAATTTCCTTACATATGACTTGACACTTTTCTCTTCCTTCTTTTAGAATTCTCTCTCTGTCTTTGATTTTTGACAGTTTAATTATAATATGCCTCAGAGAGGACCTCTTTAGTTTGAGTCTAATTGGGATCCTTTAAGCTTCTTGGATCTGGATATTTATATCTCCCAAGACTTTGAGAGTTTTCAACTAGTGTAGCCATTGCTTAATGACAGGGATATGTTTTAAGAAATGTGTTAGAAAATGTTGTGTGTGAACATCACAGAATGTATTTACACAAACTTTCATGGTATAGCCTACTACACATCTAAGCTATGTGGTATAGCCATTATAATCTTATGGGATCACTATTATATATGCAGTCTACTGTTGATTGAAACATAATTATGTGGTGCAAGGCTGTATTTTGTTAAATCAGCTTTCTTTTTGCCTCTCTTAGTCTCTTCTCTCCTGGAATTCCTGTTATATGAATATTTATTCACTTAATAGTGTCCCATAAATCTCATAGGCTTTCCTTGCTTTTTTTTAATTCTTTTTTTCCCCCTGACTGGGTTATTTCAAAAGACCTATCTTTAAATTTAGAAATTCTGTCTTCTGCTTGATCTAGTCTGCTGTTGGAACTCTCAGTTATATTTTTATTTTATTCACTGAAGTCTTCAACCCCAAGATTTTTGTTCGTTTTTATTTCTACATCTATTTCTTTGCTAAATTTCTTATTCACATCATAAGTTGTTTCCCTGAATTTATTGAATTGAATATCTGTATTCTCTGGTATCTCACTGAGTTTCTTTACGATCATTATTTTGAATTCCTTTTCAGGCAATTCTTAAATTTCCATTCCTTTAGGGTTTGCTACTGAAAAGTTATTTTATTTCTTTGATGGTATCATATTTTCTTGATTTTTCATGTTTCTTGTGTTCTTGCTTTGATATCTGTGCATTGAGTAGAATGGTCACCTTTTCCATGTTTATGGAGTAGCTTTCATAGAAATTTTCTCCTGCAGATGGGTCCTAGCATGTTGGATGGGTTGAGTACATTGGCTTTGGTTCTGGGTGAGCATAGTATTGTAGCCTTCATATAGTTTCTTCAGCTGTAGTCAATGTCAGAAATGCCTGTAAGTATGTCAGTGGCCTAGGGTGAAGGAGTTTGTGCAGCTACTCTATTGGGTGAGGCCTGAACTCCCTGTTAGGCAGGACCACCTGCTTCTTGGGGCACAAGGCATCACACTGCATTGGGTGCCAGGATTATGGCTGTTCTGCTAGGCCTTGGCTCTGAGTAGCCAAGGGTTGGAGCAGTGTAGCCACTGCAATAGGAAAAATGGAGTGCCTCCCAGGAAATTTATTCACACAGGGTAGAAGGCTGTAGCTGCTTGGCTGGGGAGTGATATTCTACATGTGCATCCTGTTTAGTGGCAGCAGAGCCTATGTGATGGGGAGATGGAGTGGCTAGAGGCCCCTTGGAGCAGGATGCACTCTAGCAGTACCTCTGGTTTCAAGATGGCATCATCCAACAACAGCTTGGATTATAGAGGGGAGGGGACACAACATGGGCTCATTCTTGGAGTAATGCAAAGGTGTGAACTCCAGGCAGCTCCCTAGACTAAACTCAGGGCTTGTGAAGACTGCAGCATCCTCCAGAAGCAAGCACTATTGGTGTTCACAGATTTAATGGAGGATGCCCAGGGCATTCTGCCTACATTTTCCCCACAGGAAGAGTTTCTCCTGGTTTGAAGATGATCCTGACTGGGGAGATGACATGACAAAAACAGGGTGGTTTTTTCCACTTTTATATGTGGTCATTCTAAGTCGTCATGCTCCATAGAGTCTTGTCCATTCCCCTGTTGTACTCCAGCACTCTTGCTCATATATTTTTGTCAAAATGTTTTGGTCCTTTACGGGGGAGGGGGGAAAGCAAGCGTTAGTCACCTTTAGTCAGCCATTTTGCTGACATCCGGAAAAATCTCAGTAGTTTCTTAAAGGTTACTTGCAATGTGGTGTTTAAATTTTCACACTCTGTCATTTTAAAATTCATTTATCTGTTTTTCAGTTCCAATGAATCTTTTACTCAAACATGATTTGAAACACCTGTACTGGTCATTTAGAAAATATTTGTTCACTGAGTTACACAAACCTAAAATTTGATGCTTCTCAGTATATAATAGCCAAAAAAACAAACCCCCCCCCAAAAAAAAAATCACATTTATAAACAGCATTCAGAAATCATCAGAAAAATTTTTAACATTTAAGGGTTTAGTAGCTGCCAGGCTCACCAAGACAAATATGATTTTCTAAAATTTGAAAATTTTTTTTTCAAATCTCCAATTTTATCATTGGCAATCAATAATAACAGTTGTTTGATGTGATAGATTCACTTCATTTATTTCCAAGAAAATGTCTGCCAAATATTTAGATATAATTGTTATTCCTTTGAAGGAATAACATTGTTTCATGAGAAAAAGTAGATTTTATTCATTTTGTTATCCTAACAGTACAGTATTGTCTGTGGCTCCAGTATTTTAATGTTAGAATCCAGTGTCCTCTTTAATGCCACTAATTGGGCAAGTAATTATGTTCAGAAACTAGTATCAGTCTTTACCAAACCAGTAATTTAGCATGATATAGAAAATGATTCTTGATGATTATCAAGGCTGATTCCCTGGCCTCCTAAAGAATCTGTTTTTCAATATTATTTCAATAAGTGATAATTGTTTTTATCATCTAGAATGAGTTTCTACTGCTTTCATTTAAGAACTCTGACAGGTGTAATTGTTGAACTCCTTTGTACACAGGTCAAATTCTTCATCCCATACCTTCTTAAAAACCCTATGATTCTGAAAGATAGAACTAACATACTATTTACAGTTGTAGCTTCTACTTTGACACAGTGCATGGCACACATGTGCCCAAACTAACTGTTTGTTAACCAAAGGATCTTTAATAGATAATTTTACTGCAACGTATAAAGAAAAATGTATAATGGATAAAGAAAACTAATGTTTTTATTATCCTCACAATAATATCCAAACACATGGAAAAAGCCCTTTAAAATCTAGCATCTGATTATCATACCAGCCTTATATCTGATCACTTATCCCAAACAACCTAAGCAATAATAAAACTAAATTTCTACCCCTTTTCTTAAAGAAAAATGCTACTTCTTGCCTTAAATCATTTAGCAAATATCGATTACATGACTCCTGAAAACAGCAAAGATTTTACTAGGTGCTGGGGAAACATAAATGAATAAGACTCTGAAACATCTACTTCTAACTATGGTAGATCAATTTGTATACCCCATTCCTCCTGCTGAAAACACCTAGAAAATTTTAATAAAATATGAAAACAAAAGAAAATCCCTTTGATTATTTTTACTGGAAAAATACCAGGATGGTCAAAGTTTGCAGGGCCAAGATCCTGAGTGCAAGGGAGGTTTAGAGAAATAAGCCTTATATCTCGTGCCTATTTTTGTTTCATGGCATTTGCATTTGTTAAGCTGTAGCTAAGAGGATGAGAAGCAAAGAAGTTAAGTGAAGGATTTAGACAATAATGGGACGAGGAAGAAAAAAGTTATAGTTTAAGACCTACTGAAATGGAGGAGAATGAGTAGACATCAAGCTTTCAGTTTTGATCCTTGAAGAGCACACTCTAGGAGAAAAGTAGACTACATATAGAAAAATAGTAAAACTGATTTTCAAATTAGCTAAATCTTATATGGATTAAGGAGATCTGCCTTTATAATAACTGCTCAGTAAAGGCAAAAATAAACAGTCTATGAAGAAAGATAACACACAGAGTTTTAAATTGTCTTTACAGCTTATAATATTCAGACTTCAATTAAAAAGAAATGAGACATGACTGACATAGAAAAAAAAGAGAAAAAACATGATTTAAATGGACTTACAAGAGATCTAGGTATAGGAGTTAACAGAAAAAATTAAATATAAACATGATTCATGTTTTAAGAGATGTCAATATGCAACAAAGAAGGGGAAAAATGAAAAAAAAATTTAAGACCCTGTAAGATACAAACAAGACCTAAAGAACAAGTCAAACATATGTTGTTAGATTCCTAAATGCAGAAGAAAAGTACATGGACCAAAGCAATATTTGAAAAGATAATGTATAAGAATTTTTCAAAACCTAAGGATAGTGTATATTTAAGAAAAGTAAAGGAGTACAAACCCCAATCAAGATAAATTTGAAAAATACCACACTGAGGTATATGATAGTACAACTGATGAGAATCATAATGAAGAGAAAATCTTAAATGCAGCCAGAGAGGAAAAGCAAGACAGACTATCATCAAAGTAAGAAGAATAAGACTAGTAACTGACTTTTAAACAGATCTGAAGGAGCCCAAAATATAATGAAATGGATTCTTTAAAAGATAAGAAGGAAATAACTGTCAATCTTTAATTCTAAAACCAATGAAAAAGTCATTCAAAAAAAAAAAGCTGAAAAAAGACTTACAAATAAAAAGCAGAGAAGACTAAGAAAAGAGAACTAATAAAGTAGTTCTTTAGGCAGATAAAAATTGATCTCAGCTGGAAACATGTAAATGAATAATGAGTATGTGGATAAATATGGGCTTTTGAGGTTTAAAAATATATAGAACTAAAATATATAACAATAAGTTTCTATAACAAAAGCAGGAGGGAGAGGACTGTATTTAAAGTGTTTTAAGCACCTAGCATGGTACAGGATGTGGCAAAAGACTAATTTATATTGATCAAAAGTCAATAATGCACAAATAAGAAAACAATATTTAAGTAGAGATTTCATAGAGTGAAATAATAAATAATAAATAATACTTAACCCCAAGGAAAAATGAAAATAAAAAAAAAAGACCTGGTAAAATAAAACAAAATAGTAAAAAGATAGCTATTAAATCAAATGTGTCAGTATTACTTTAAATATACATATAGCAGATACACTGATGGTGAAACAAAGATTGTCATACTGAATAAAAAACGAAACTTAATTATATGCTGCTTACAAGAGACACTTCTTAAATACAATAATATAGAAAGGTTAAAAGAAAAATTATAGAAAAAAATAAAATTAAAACTATCCAAAAGAAATCTAAAATTTATAAAGTAGACTTTGCAGCAAGAAGTAGGTTCCATGTTACTCAGAAAGCAGACTCCAAGGTAGAAATTAGCTGCAGGAGTTTTATGAGCAGGAAGAGAGGATGCTCTTGGGATCAACACTTTGGGGGAAAGGAAGGAAGCAGATATGGGAAAATGGGAAGATGGGTTATAGCACAGTTACAACAAGGACTCAGGCAACTGCATGTGAAGGTTGAAGCTGGCAAAGATCTTCCGAGTTGCAAGAGTTGGAATAAGGTAGCTAGGTTTTTATTTATTTATTTATTTATTTATTTATTTATTTATTTATTTATTTATTTATTTATTTATTTATTTATTTTAGGTAGCTAGGTTTTTAAACACTTTTCATTGACTAAACACCAAATGTAGGCTGTCTTGGGAAAGGGGACATGACCTGTGGTGAGGTGGCTTGCTTCAGCTGCAGGCTAAAAGTTGAGGATCGTCAATCAGGAGCACTTCTGGTAGCTGGAAGAATAAGTCCTTCAGTCCCGAAGGGGATCTAAGGAGCACAGCCTAGAGTCAACTCTACATGCTTTGTTTGTTTAGGAAGACAGTAATAGAAAATGGCACCACATATATATGCTTATTTCTGCTAACCTATGCTAAATCATTTATGACTCTAATTTTCACAGTAATCATGGAATGTGGGTATCCTTTTCATATTCTTGTGGATGACAAAATTGAGAATGTGGAAGTTAGGTAGTCTAGTAAGAAGATAGTCAAGCTGGAAATCAAACTTAAGTGAACGTGACTCTCAGTTTTGATCTTTTCGTTATATTTGCTGTCTCTAGACTAGTCAGGGGTTAAATTAACTTTAAGAGGGATTTCATGACACAAATTTTATATTTAAACATTGAGTGTTGAGCTTAATTTTAGTTTATTTCCATCTACCTCATCTTTCTTTTATATTCCTTTCGGAAAAAAAGGGACACTTTTATTTCATAAATAGTTGTATTTTAGTTCAAGGGAAAGTGATTCTATGAGTTAAAAGCATTCTAGAAGCTAAATTTAAAAGCAGTTTAAATCTAGCATTATTTGGTACAGGTAGTCCTGAAGGAAAGTTAGTGTGAGTTGGGCTAATATTTTAGTTTTCTCTACATCACAGAGACCATCATTTGATTTTCCCTTATTCTTAAGAGATTTCAAATGTGGTAATTTCCAATGACCAGCCATACGATTACATTTCACAGCTACAACTTTATAGTGTATACTGTATAATTGCTCAAGTGTCTTGAATCAAGATACAAAATGGAGGAATCACTGTGTACTTTGGCTCAATTTGGGGGAAGTTCTACAATGGCACATTAATCCTCTGATATTCTATTTATACTGAGAAACTTAGATCATTGGGGGGAAGATAGCAAAAACCAAAAACTAAAACGAAAAAGATGAATCTGTTTAAGTAACTGTAATATAAATTAATTTTCATCTTGGTAATTCAAAGGCAAATTACAGCAGCTATTTTTGTTAAAATATTATATGATTAGGTGTTCTCTTAAGAAATCAGTGTGTGTGTGTGTGTGTGTGTGTGTGTGTGTGTGTGTGTGTGTGTGAATGTGTATCTGTACATGCACTAGACTTCACATATGTTTAAATGCCAGGACAAGGTGATATTACTCTGTTAGGAATCTACAAACAGGTAGGAATTTCATTTGTAGAATTGTTTTTCTTTGGTCACTTACATGCTTTGTTCTGTTTCTGAAAATTGAAGGGCTTTGGCTCTCACTGCCTTCCTTTGACGGAGATGCTAAGAGGTATCTATACATCTAACACAAAATCAATTGGTGTGATTATGCAATTTAGCTGCATTTGTGGTGCTAATTTATCTACCGGCATCTGTAAATTACTTTATTATAAAAAATTCAAAGGCTTTGCTAAAAGCCAAATTAGGCTTGGTAACAACACAAAAACATTATCAACAAGGGAAATCTCTAAAAGCACCAGCAAACAAGTGATGTCTGGAAAGATATAAAAATGTGATATCAATTCGTTAAGTGCTGACTATTGTTTAGTTGAGATCTGAGTAAAACTGTGTTGCTGGTGAATTTGCCAAGTTTCTCTACTGGGAACCAATTTACTTTTTTCCTCTAGGATGCTTCTCAGGAAAGTAACTGGGGCCCGCATTTATTAGCAAGTTACAGATGCCAAAGTTCAATGACGGCTCAATGCAGGACAGGTAATAAGTAAAAGACATGCTTTTATATTTAGCTTCTAAAGCTTATAAAATTAAAAAATAAAAATTTGATATACTGTGACCATCAAGGTAAAAGCAGTCAAAAATTATTATTGAAAAGTAATAATCTTCAAAATTCATACAGAAAACAACTAATATATTAAAGATGCAGATATTTGAGATGCTGACACTAATGACAAAGGTAGGGACTTAATGAAGAAAAAAATTAGAAAAGACATGTTTGCAAAGGCCTGGATATAATTTTATTATTTGAGTCTGGTAAATTCTGTCAGATAGCTTCTGTATTATGAAAGCTATGGTAAAATGTTAACTTTGGCAGGAAATTTAAAGGCTATTTTATCTGATATCCTCATTTTAAAGAGAGATTCAGAAAGTCCAGTGATTGCTTCACTTGTGGCTGGGATGAAGATCTGTCAATCAATTAGTCAATGTTCTTTTCTTAACCATCTTTCTTTCAATCATATTTAGTAATAGAAAAATCTCCCCCCCCCCTTTCTGGTAATTTTTATCTAAAGGAACTTAATCACTAAACACTAATCTTTACTTAAATGCCAGAGAGATTTAAAGTCTTAGATACCTTCCATAAGGAAGAAGATATAACAACCACAATTATTTGAAGTTGATACAACAAACAAACAGAAAGGACATTGTTGGGGGGGAGGAGGGGAGGGGGGAGGGAGGGAGGTTTTGGTGATGGGGAGCATTAATCAGCTACAATGTATATCGACAAAATAAAATTAAAAAAAAAATAAATAAAATAAAATAAAATAAAATAAAATAAAAAAAAAAAAAAAAAAAAGTTTACAAATGCAAACCACTAAGAAAATAAAAAGAGCAGGTTTATGACTGGACTTTCAAAACGGACGTGGTTTATTCTTCAAATAGCTTGAACAGAGAATAAATTGAGGTTTTATCAGATCACAAATGCTGGTCTTTAGTCTTTAAATGAAAACACCACAGTAGCTTGAGTTAAAAATTTTAGAACCTTAGACATGTTGCTACTGCCTCAGTGCATATGAGGAGAGATTTCTAAAGGTATTAAGGCAAATTGACAATATTCCTTATAGATGAAATCAGGTGATTTATATTGATTTTATTTCATATAAGTTAATAACCATTGATGTGTAAAGGGAAGAAAGATGCCTAAAAGCTGGGGGCTAATTATCACTTAACAGTGTTATCCAAGTGTCCACAAGTCATGTATATATAGCAGATTTATCATCTGGATAAACACATACATTTAGGTATTACCCATAGAAGGAATTACTTAAAATATTATAGTTGAATTTTCTGTGAATGGTAAATGGGCAACCTGACCTATAGCAATGATCACTATGCATTATATGTAACAGCTACAAAATAAGAACAAAATAAATGATACAGATGACATCATCTAAAAAGAATTCAGAATGTCATCATCATATTCTTTCTCCTACAAAGTGGTTAATGATTTGTAATTGTGTTATAGCTTGATTCAAATTAGATACATTATAAAAGATTAAAATCTGTTAGTTTATAAACTGGGAAATATTCACATATTTATATACTGACAATATTTCACTGATTCAAAGTGATTTATCTGACAAGTTCATGTATTTAAAGTGAAACTGACTATAGAGGAAGGAAAAAAATAATTACTTCGGGGTGGTGGAATCAGGACCCACTACATGCAAAAGATGCACCTGATTAGAAAGTCAAAGGAAGCTTTAGATATTCAGAGAAAATAAGGAGGCATCATAGGACAGAAATCAGCTGTTTCACAATTACTCAAAGCAAACTAAGAGAAAATGAGCATCTGATACCAGTCAACTTAACTATTATTCATCTTGATGACTGGAACATCTAATGACATTTCACCTAAAATTAAATCACCTTTTAATGCTTTAACATCTGCTCAAGTCTCAATTCAGATCTTTAGTAAAAAGTGTCTAAGGATAATTTAATTTTTTTATATTTATCATTTTTTAGAAAAATCTGAAGAATGAGAAGTATTAAATACAATTTATGAGAGCCCATTGATTTGGACTGAGCTCCTGAACTAGTCTCCAATGGATGAAACGAAAATGGAATCTTTCTTGCTAAAGTTCTATTTCATCAAACCTAAATTAAGTTGTTTGTCTGGCCTTCTGGGAAATCAGAAGAGATGATAACCAAATCCCCAAACAAGCCAGTTTTAGCCAAAATGATAAAGAAGTCTCCTCTGCTTTAACCCTTACAAGGAAAGTAATCTGAGGTAACCTGATGTCAGGTTAAATGACATTAAAAAAAAAAATGTTACATTCTTCCTCACTTTTATTTGTTTTAAAATATACTACATATGTGTATGCTATTAGTATGACATTAAACAAAAAATTAATTACTGTAATTTTACTTGATTTTTTTTAAACACTTTTCAATGATTTAAAAAATGTCTCAAACATTTAAAAGATAGTTGCTTTTAGGAAAATTAACCATTTGTTAAATTGTTTATTAGATAAAAATTACTTAAGTGAAATTTTAAGTTTAGTTAAATAATTAAAATTTAATTAAATTTAAATGTTATTTTTAGGTTTTCCAAATAAATGCAAAAACGCTCAAAGACAATTGGATTTTTTACCATCTAGTTATTTTTTTAAGTGATTACAGGTGAACTGGAGTTTGAACCGGTGAGGTTAATATATTGAAAGGTTTTAACAAAAGAAAGCACAGGATACATCACAACAGTAAAGAGATCAGTGGGGTGATTAAATTGTGCTTTAAGAGACTCAGGGCCATAAAATGGAGGAATTTGATTGGTAGATGGAAGAGTTTAGATTTTGTTAGGTTATAGTAAATAACATGACCTTGTTTTTATTTTAGGAAGATTTCTGAGCACTGCATAGGCTAGATTGAAATGGGGAGAAACTAGAGCAGGACCATAAACCAGGAGATGATGTCATTCAGGCAGGTGAGAGGCAGTGGGTTCCTGGATCAGACAGGGGCAATGGGAGCAGATGTGTGGTGGTGGAACATTTATGCTGCTGTGATTGCTGTTAGTTGTAAAGATGGAAAAAATGTATAAATGGCAGGCAACATTGTTCAGATATTACTTATAACCAAGAAGAAAAACAACTAAGAAGTGGGCAGAGGAATGAGGTGGGAAAATAACACATACACATATAAGTATAAGGGACAATTAAAAAAAAATCATTACAGACTATTATAAACATCTATGCACCAACAAATTTCAAAACTTGAAGGAAATTGATAAATTCTTGTACTTATACAAACTACCAGAACTGAGGTTACCAGAGGTAGGAAGGGGGGAGGGGAATGAGGGTAAAAGAGGAATTGGTAAAGAGACCCAAGTAAGATTACATTGTATAATGTTGAATATACTAAGTATCCTGATTTGAGCATTATATATTGCACACAGGTATTGATATCCAACTCTGTACCCCACAAATATGTACAATTAACTATGTTTTGATTTTAAAAAAAAGCAAACACTGAACCAAGAAGAAATAGAAAACCTGAACAGACAAATAACAAGCAAGAGGATTGAAGCAGTAATCAGCAGTCTCGCAACAAAGAAAAGCCCAGGACAGGATGGCTGTACTGCTGAATTCTACATCACCTTTAAAGAAAAATAATACCAATATATTTCAAACTATTATAAAAATCGAAGCAAAGGCCATTCTCCCAAACTAATTCTATGAGGCCAGCATTACCCTGATACCAAAACCAGACAAAGATACAACCAAAAAAATAAAACTACAGGTCAGCATCTCTGATGAACATGGACACAAAAACTCTGAACAAAATATTAACAATCAGAATACAACAACACATCAAAAAAATTATACACCATCATCAAGTAGGATTCATCCCAGCTATTCAAGGATGGTTCAACATACACAAGTCAATAAGTGTGATACACTACATCAACAAAATCAAGAATAAAAATCATATCATTATTTCAATAGATTCAGAAAAAGCACTTGACAAAATTCAACATCCTTTCACGATAAGGACTCAGCAAATTAGGTATAGAAGGAAAGTATCTCAACACAATAAAAGCCATATATGACAAACTCACTGACAATATCATCTTAAATGAGGAAAAGCTTAAAGATTTTTGCTTAAAAATGGGAACAAGACAACGATGCCTACTCTAACTGCTCCTATTTAATAAAGTATTGGAATTACTAGCCAGAACAGTCAGATAAGAGAAAGAAATAAAGGGCATCTAGATTGGAAAAGACTTGCAGATGACATGATCTTCTATATAGGAAAACATAAATATTCTACCAAAAAAGTCATAGAGCTGATAAAAATGATTTTAGTTCGGGTGCAAGAACCAGGCCCAAATCAGTAGCATTTTTATACTCCAGTAAGAAACTACCAGAAAAATAAAATCAAGAGAGCAAACCCATTTAAAATAGTCACCAAAAAAATAAAGTACCTAGGAATCAATTTAACCAAGGAGGTGAAATATCACTACAATGAGAACTGAAAAATCACTGCTAAAAGAAATTAAAGAGGACACAAAAAAATGGAAAGACAGTCCATGCTCTTGGTTTGGAAGAATTAACATTGTGAAAATGACCATACTATTCAAAGCGATCTGCAGATTCAATGAAATTCCCATCAAAATACCAATGACATTCGTCATAGAAAAAACTATCCTATCATTCATATGCAACAATAAAAGATCCAAAATAGTCAAAGCAATCCTGAGCAAAAAAAAAAAAAAAAAAGAAAGAAAGAAAGAAAAAGAAAAAAGCTAGAGGCATGACATACTACCTGCCTTCAAATTGAGAAATGTCTATTCATCTCCTTTGCCCATTTTTTAATTGGATTATTTGATTTATGCTTTAAAGATGTCTGAGCTCTTTGTATATTCTGGATATTAATCCCTTGTCAGATGCATATTTTGCAAGTATTTTCTCCCATTCTGTAGAATGTCTTTTTTTAACTGAAATGCAAATATCTTACCTGAGTGTACAATAGTCATCTTGCAAACATGAAAACAAAAACCCTTGTGCTTTTATTGAAGTCAGAAAAACAAAGGAAAGTCTTTCCTAAGGTATTCTGTCATTGTCATTAATTGTTCTACCACAAAGATACTACCTTAACTTATAAAAATATGAATCAATCATAAATACTTCTAGGTCTTGGAATGCTCAATAGTAGCTATCCTGTGGCTCAATTTTAGATGCAATTCTCCTCCATTTCTCTAACCTCTTTGTGAGATGTTTCTCTTTATTTGCCATATATCTTTCTTGAGAATGCTGTCTGGTATAAAATGATACATGACTATCTAAATTGTATTTGTACAAATACCAGTATCACATTATGATCCTCTGATATAACCAGGGAATAATACAGTATCTCTTATCAGATATCTCTTGGAGAAGGCAGAAATCAAGCTCCTAAGATAGTGCTAGAATTCATGAATAGTTTATAAAGGTCAGGTAAAGCTACTGGAAGATGCGAGAAGAGACATCCACCATCCCAACTGAGCTGCCCAACCATAAAACCAGTCAGCCTGCAAATTGTCAGACATTTGGGTGAGACCATCTGATAGCTGTGTCAAGTAGTTGTTGTAGTGTTTTGTTTATTTATATTTTGGTGGCTTTTAAATGTTGTTTTGCTTAATTTTTAAAATGAGAAAGATCTGAACATGCTTTATGTTAATGAGTAGGAATCAGTCTAAAAGACAGCACCTATGTTTTAGGAAAGAAAGGTGATATTTCTATCTAACACTAAATAAAAACAAAATAAACACTAAATAAAAACAAAATGAATGTTTAAATAAGAAAGTTGGATATGGGATGACCTAGTGTAATACAAAATATAAGGGCTCATTCTGTAAGGGTTTGTTGTTAGGAAGTTGAGGTACTTATTATTTGTTACCTTTCCATTTTCATGTAAGATAAGATGTAGGGTCTTCCCCTGAGTTCAATGAGAAAACGTGATTCAGTGCTTGAGAAGGGTAGAGAAACTTCAAATATTGCTGTGAAAATGAGAGGCAGAACTGAGCAGAGGAATGTATTAGAAATTATAGTCTCCTTTGCAAATGTGAAATGACATACAAGCTGAGAGTTTAATTTTCAATTTTGTGATTCTTATTGCACAAAAGAAAATCCAGTGTATTCATCATGAATAAAATATATACTAAACCTTATTCTCTCCATAAGGGAGTCTCAGAGAGATGTAATGCATACACCTCTGGAGCTTGAACAGGAATTGTTCTCACATTACCTTGGTTGAAAGGCCTCTGAATCCTCTGCTCTCTTAATTCTTAACCTTAGACTCCAGACCCCAAAAGAAATTATTCTTTTATTTTTATCAATGATCATTAATCCTAGTCTAGATAGAGAACATTTTTTTTTTTTTTACAATCATGTCAAAAGTTTTACATTTTCAGAAATTTCTCCCTAAAGCTCTAATGCAGGCTCTTTGCGAGAATTCATGGTTTTGTGTTGATATGAGAGGGAAGGACAATCATACAGAAATTATGGCTTAAGAATAATAATATAGAAATTATGACTTAAGAAGCTAGATATTCTAGATATCACAGTTGGGCTTTATAAATACATACATGCATACATGCATATGAATATACATATACACATACACACACACCACATATTTATTAAATTCTCAGAAGCAACAACCTTTTTTTTTTTTTTTTTTTACACATAAATATATTGAGAGACAGATAAGACAAAGAGGTTCACCAACTTGTCCTAAATCACACAACCAGCAAGTGTCAGGGCCAGGAGGAGAACCCAGGGAGTCAGGTTCTAGAGACTGTGCTTTTAACCATTAGTTTATTTTGCCTTCACAAGATTCTTATGTACAATTTTCATCGTATGAGATTAATATATTCACAATTAAACACTCAGAAAGATTGCCAGAGCTATTTGACAAACACATTAACATACTATATCAACATATTATGTTGACAAACATATTAAACATATTTATTCAGATGAATGATATCCTTCTGCCAGGCAGAAACTATTTTGAACCAAACACAGGTGAGTTAAGTACATGAATACAATTTTTAGTGATATCAACAGGCGGAAACTTATAGACAGTTTGAAATAAAGGGATTTATTTCAGTATTTATTTAGTTCCTCAAGCTCTAGTTAAACATCAAGGGGATGTAGAATTCATCATTCACTGGCACGTAATTGAGAAAGTTATATAAGTAGAAAAATACATAAAATGGAGAAATGCCTGAATATCATTGTTAGATAAGGAATGACAAACTTGTAATAAAAGATAATAATTTCATTGAACAACGTTTTATGCTATTGAAATCAGTAATTAGATAGATTTAACTCTACAATGACAGAAGCTCAAACAGTTAAAATGTATTCAAACAAGCATATTTCTAACAATATCAAAAGCCTATAAAAATGTAGTCACAAAACTTTGGGGTGGGAAACAATTTGGAAAGGGCAGAAATGTTACAATGATAAAACTGTTTTTCTGATGACACCGAGAATTTCTGTCATTAAGACAAAGCTCATTGATAATCCAACAATCAGAAAAAGTTTATGGACCTCAAAATAATGTCAGCTGAATTAAAGTGAATGTTTGGAAATATTACAATGATGTCTTAATATGTCGAACATGAAAAGAAGAAACTCTTTAATTTCTTTTCTGTAAGTACAATTGAAAAAGAGTTAGAATAAAATGTAACAGGTAAGTTCATCTTTCTACTTTGGATGGTTATGTAAGAATAGCCAGTAGTGAAGTTAAATCTTTCTCTGCCTGTTTAAATGAGGAGCAAAGTTTAAAGTCAAGTTTTGAATAGTCTGAAAAAAAAGTAGCGTACTTCAAATACATTGCACAAGGTACTTAGCATTTAACATTTTGTTGAAGTAGTTCTGAATCTACCTCATAAAATATAAAATCTACCTCACAATATACAAGAGCCTATGTTCTAATTCGAAATCCTTTGGAATAAAAATATTTATATTTAGATATTGTCTGAATTCAGTGATACTTCAAATAGCTAATTTCAATATCTCCAGGCCAGGCAAGACTGAAATGAGATTGTTACACTAGAATTCCCAAGCTACTTTTATTTTTGTTGTTACTGTTATATTTCATTATAGTTGATGAAAGGGATCGATTTCAGAAGTCTGATAGGGCAGTAATGAAGAGCAGCTGAGTGTCTATGAAAGCATCCTGCTTCTCATGTTTGTTGTTCTGGAGAGAGCCCTTGGACATGTACTGATGCTTTTGTCATTGTCGTCCATAAAATTATCACCTTCACTAGTGAAGACAGGCTCCACGGCACTTATTCACTCCATAAACAAAGAAGTCCTTGTCCTTGACATCCTGAAACTAATCAGTCTGCAGCAGTAAAGTTGAAAGGGAAAAATACATGGAATTTTTATAATATTGTTGCCCATGTTTTCTAATTGGAAAAAATTCCTTTTATGAAATGAGAGAACTTATATCAAAGTGCCTAGCAGTCTTAGCTCTACTTGGCTCAAACATTTTTATCCAAAACTTTGAGGAAATGATTAGGCAAGGTTTGACTGTTACTTTGAAATTTGGCCTGTAACTATTACTCATTTATTATGCATAATTCTGCAAACGAGCAGTCTCTCTACTAGCAAATGAGTGAATTGCTTCTTTCTTTAACTTTTCTTTTTGATCCACAATTGAATATAAAATGCCTGAGGAAGAAATTGCATAAGGGATATAAAATATACTCAAAATAACCCAGCATAAACTAGGTCCCAATTTACCATTTCCAACTGAGCACTTCCTGTTTCCTGTCTATGTTCTGCTCAGTTCAGACGATTTGCCATTCCCTGAATATGTTTTGCAGTTCATAGCCTCAGTACGTTTATAATTGTCCTCCTCCTGCTAAAATATTTGTCAAAAACCTAGCCTTTCTTTATGCCCCAGTAATAATATGACTTCCATGAAATTATCTCCAATCATCCTAGTGAACATATTTAACTGCAACAGCATCATATATACTTTGTGAACTATACATCACATAATGTATTGAAAGAATTGTTTCTATACATATCATCTATTCTACTATTTAAGTTCTTTGAGAGCAGCGTCATTGTTCTTTGGACCCTGTCTTGGCCAAGACCATCTTAAACTAGCCTGTGGTCAACTCTCCAGCTGACCACAAATGCAAGAGCAAGCCCAGACCACATCAGCAGAGCTTAGCACAGTCAGCTAAACCACCTGGCTGATTTAAAGAAAAATGAGAAAAAATATAAACAGTTACTGATTTAAGACACAAAATTTTGTTTTGGCTTATTTTGCAGCAATAACTAACTGATATTTCAGTTGAGTGCCTTTATAAGCTCTGCTCTTTTTAAACTTAATTAATTGATTAATTAATTTCTGTTGTTTTTTACTGAATCATAATCATTCTTTATGCCCCTTATCCAATCTCTCCCCATCCACCTATCCCTCCCCTCTCCCACCTCTGATAACCCTAGATTTCTTCTCTTCTTCTGGAAGTAACGGTTACTCTGTTGATTTGTTGCCTAGATGATCTGTCCAGTGCTGAGAGAGGTGTGTTCCGGTCCCCCACTATTATCATGGCATAGATGCTTCTTCTATCACTCTGGAATGCGCTTTGTGGAGAGAGACATCCTCTTCTTTTCTTTGGTGTCTGCTGGTGACTCTCCTTGTGTCAGTGCACTCAAGTGGCTGGTGGGCCATGTGCATGGTGGGAGTACACTTTGGGGGCAGCTGTGGCTATCGTGGTGGCTGCGGTGGGCCTCGCCACATGGAAGTTTTGTTTTTGGAGTGCTTCTTGCCTGGTTGTGGGAGGAGGGGTCAGTGCCCGGCTTACAAGTTCTGTTCTTTCTAATGGTTCCAAACATTTCTATTTCATCTATCCTGCAAATTACAGTACATCTTCATGCCTATTTCTTCTGATATCTTTCTTTTGGTATCCAAACTATTTTTCCTGGAGCCAAAGATTACTCATACCTGATCCTCAGATCTCTCTGATAGCAATCACCCACCTCAAGGTGGTCTTCTCGCAAGTGTCTTCCAGAGGTGCTAAAGATCTTCTATATGCTGTTTTTAATTAGCAATTTCCAGATACGGCATCTCCTCTAAGAACAAGTTCATGAAGTGATTCACATATCTACCACATACTTGAGTGCTTACTTTGGGCAGAGGGTTGTCCAGATACTGAAGTTTAAACAATGATAGATAATACTTATTTCCTGCTCTGCAGTTTTAGGGGAAAATGTGGTACTTATTACTCTTATATTATAGTGATTAAGAGCTATACCCTGATGTCATATAGTCCTGAGTTAAATCCTAGCTTAGCCACTTACAGAGAGCATTTTACTTGAGCGATTTACTTCTTTCTGTCACCTACAATAAATTTGATGGAATTAATTGTATGAATGTGCAAAGTGAGAATAACAATAGATGGAAGTTAAGGATTATTTTGAAACAAATTGAAATAACGCATGTAAAGTACTGTCTTAGTCCACCCAGGCTCTCATGCTTATTTCTTCTAGAAACACCTTCATGGAAACACCTAAAAAGATAGCTTTACCAGGTTTCTGGGTATCCCTAAGTCTAATCAAGTTTACAGCTAGAATTAACTGTCACAAGTCCACCCCCATGTACTTGGTGTCCATACTTTTCTCCTTAGATCATACTTAATCTTAAAATGGAACAATAACATAGTAGTTTCACCTAATGTGATGCAGTTATCTTGCATACTACTGAAAACCTGTTATTCCCTTTTCCAGAATAGGACATAAAGTCCTTAGATGATATTTACTAGTCTCCTGACATCCCGTGACTTAAGTGAAAATACTGTGATATAAAGTTAACAATATTTAAATATAGGAATAAAGTCAATAAGTCTCATGGTACATGATAAAGAATAAGAGAAACAAAAGCAAAGATAATTGCTTAATATATGAACAATAAATTTACATGGAGACCTACTCTTTTTTTTTATTGAAACATAATTGATTGTACATGCCTGTGGGGTACAGAGTTGCATATCAGTACCTAAGTACAATATGTGATACTCAGATCAGGATAATTAGTGTATTCAATCTTATACAATGCAATTGTTTATGTGGCCCATTATTGATTCTTCCTTTACCGCCTTCCCCCTTTCTCACTTCTGGTAACCTCAGTTCTGTTCTCTCCTTTTGAAAGTTCAGTATATTATTGTGATTGTTGTCTTTCTTTTTAAAATTTATTTATATTTTAGCTCCCACTTATGAGTGAGGACATGTAGTATTTCTCTTCTGTGCCTGACTTATTTCACTTGACATAATTTTCTCTAAGTTCTTCCATGTTGCTATGAATGTCAGGATTTCATTCTTTTTATGGTGCAGTAGTATTCTATTGTGTAAATATACCATATTTTCCTTATCCAGTCATCCATTGATGGAAATTTAGGTTGGTTCCAACTCTTGCTGTTGTAAATAGAGCTGCAATAAACATGATAAACATGGGAGTGCAGGTATCTCTTTAACATGATGATTATTATTTTGGGGGGGTATATACCCAGCCGTGGGAATGAAGGATTCTATGGCATCCTTCAACTATCGGTAGTTGTCTGAGGAACCTCCATACCATTTTGCATAATGGCTGCATCAATTTACAGTCCCACCAACAGTGTAGGAGAGTTCCCCTTTCTCCACCTCCTTGCCAGCATTTGTTATTCTCTGTCTTTTTGATAATGGCCAGTCTAACTGGGGTGAGATGATATTTCAGTGTGGTTTTAATTTGCATTTCCCTGATGCTGAGTGATGCTGAGCATTTTTTCATGTGTCTGTTGGCCACTTGTATGTCTTCTTTTGAGACATACACATTCAGCTCCTTAGCCCAGTTTTTAATCGGCTTACTTGTTTTTTTACTGTTTAGCTGTTTGAGTTTCTTGTATATTTTGGATATTAATCCCTTGTTGGAAGCATAGATTGTAAATACTTTTTCCCATTCTGTAGGTTGTCTTTTTGTTCTGTTAACTGTTTCTCTTGCTGTGCAGAAGCTTTTTTGTTTGATATAGTCGCATTTGTTTCTTTTTTTTTTTTTTTTTTATTTTTTTTATTTTTTTTTTTTTTTTTTTTATTTTTATTTTTATTTTTATTTTTATTTTTATTTTATTTTGTCGATATACATTGTAGCTGATTAATGCTCCCCATCACCAAAACCTCCCTCCCTTCTCCCTCCCCCCCTCCCCCCCAACCATGTCCTTTCTGTTTGTTTGTTGTATCAACTTCAAATAATTGTGGTTGTTATATCTTCTTCCCCCCCCCCCCGGTTTGTGTGTGTATGTGTGTATGTGTGTGTGTGAATTTATATATTAATTTTTAGCTCCCACCAATAAGTGAGAACATGTGGTATTTCTCTTTCTGTGCCTGACTTGTTTCACTTAATATAATTCTCTCAAGGTCCATCCATGTTGTTGCAAATGGCAGTATTTCATTCGTTTTTATAGCTGAGTAGTATTCCATTGTGTAGATGTACCACATTTTCCGTATCCACTCATGTGATGATGGGCATTTGGGCTGGTTCCAACTCTTGGCTATTGTAAAGAGTGCTGCGATGAACATTGGGGAACAGGTATACCTTCGACTTGATGATTTCCATTCCTCTGGGTATATTCCCAACAGTGGGATGGCTGGGTCGTATGGTAGATCTATTTGCAATTGTTTAAGGAACCTCCATACCATTTTCCATAGAGGCTGCACCATTTTGCAGTCCCACCAACAATGTATGAGAGTTCCTTTTTCTCCGCAGCCTCGCCAGCATTTATCGTTCATAGTCTTTTGGATTTTAGCCATCCTAACTGGGGTTAGATGGTATCTCAATGTGGTTTTGATTTGCATTTCCCGGATGCTGAGTGATGTTGAGCATTTTTTCATATGTCTGTTGGCCATTTGGATATCTTCCTTAGAGAAATGCCTACTTAGCTCTTTTGCCCATTTTTTAATTGGGTTGCTTGTTTTCTTCTTGTAAAGTTGTTTGAGTTCCTTATATATTCTGGATATTAATCCTTTGTCAGATGTATATTTTGCAAATATTTTCTCCCACTCTGTTGGTTGTCTTTTAACTCTTTTAATTGTTTCTTTTGCTGTGCAGAAGCTTTTTAGTTTGATATAATCCCATTTGTTTATTTTTCCTTTGGTTGCCCGTGCTTTTGGGGTCGTATTCATGAAGTCTGTGCCCAGTCCTATTTCCTGAAGTGTTTCCCCTATGTTTTCTTTAAGAAGTTTTATTGTCTCAGGGTGTATATTTAAATCCTTAATCCATTTTGAGTTGATTTTAGTATACGGTGAGAGGTATGGATATAGTTTCATTCTCCTGCATATCGATATCCAGTTATCCCAGCATCACTTGCTGAAGAGGCAGTCCCTTCCCCAGTGAATAGGCTTGGTGCCTTTGTCAAAGATCAGATGGCAGTAAGTGTGTGCGTTGATTTCTGGATTCTCTATTCTATTCCATTGGTCAGTGTGTCTGTTTTTATGCCAGTACCATACTGTTTTGGTTATTATAGCTTTGTAGTATAGCTTAAAGTCAGGTAGTGTTATGCCTCCAGCTTTATTTTTTTTGCTGAGCATTGCTTTGGCTATTCGTGGTCTTTTATTGTTCCATATAAATGTCTGAATAGTTTTTTCCATTTCTGAGAAAAATGTCTTTGGAATTTTGATGGGGATTGCATTGAATTTGTATATCACTTTGGGTAGTATGGACATTTTCACTATGTTGATTCTTCCAATCCAAGAGCATGGAATATCTTTCCATCTTCTTGTATCCTCTCTAATTTCTCTCAGCAGTGGTTTGTAGTTCTCATTATAGAGATTTTTCACCTCCTTGGTTAACTCAATTCCTAAGTATTTTATTTTTTTGGTGGCTATTGTAAATGGGCAGGCTTTCTTGATTTCTCGTTCTGCATGTTCACTATTGGAGAAAAGAAATGCTACTGATTTTTGTGTGTTGATTTTGTATCCTGCTACTGTGCTGAAATCATTTATCAATTCCAGCAGTTTTTTTGTAGAGGTTTTAGGCTGTTCGATATATAGGATCATGTCATCTGCAAACAGGGACAGTTTGACTTCATCTTTTCCAATCTGGATGCCCTTTATTTCCTTCTCTTCTCTGATTGCTCTGGCTAGTACTTCCAACACTATGTTGAATAGGAGTGGTGAGAGTGGGCATCCTTGTCTGGTGCCTGTTCTTAAAGGAAAAGCTTTCAGCTTTTCCCCATTCAGGATGATATTGGCAGTGGGTTTGTCATATATGGCTTTAATTATGTTGAGATACTTTCCCTCTATACCTAACTTATAGAGGGTCTTTGTCATGAATGAGTGCTGAACTTTATCAAATGCTTTTTCAGCATCTATAGAGATGATCATATGGTCCTTGTGTTTGAGTTTATTAATATGGTGTATCACATTTATTGATTTGCGTATGTTGAACCAACCTTGCATCCCTGGGATGAATCCCACTTGATCGTGATGAATAATTTTTCGTATGTGTTGCTGTATTCTGTTTGCTAGTATTTTAGTGAGGATTTTTGCATCTATATTCATCAAGGATATCGGCCTGTAGTTTTCTTTTTTGGTTATATCTTTACCTGGTTTTGGTATCAGGATGATGTTTGCTTCATAGAATGAGTTTGGGAGATTTGCGTCCGTTTCAATCTTTTGGAATAGTTTGTAAAGAATCGGTGTCAATTCCTCTTTGAATGTTTGGTAAAATTCTGCTGTGAATCCATCTGGTCCTGGGCTTTTCTTTGTTGGGAGCCTTCTGATAACAGCTTCAATCTCCTTTATTGTTATTGGTCTGTTCAAATTTTCTACGTCTTCACGGTTCAGTTTTGGGAGCTTGTGTGTGTCCAGAAATTTATCCATTTCCTCCAGATTTTCAGATTTGTTGGCGTATAGTTGTTTATAGTAGTCTCGAATGATTCCTTGTATTTCAGATGAATCAGTTGTAATATCGCCTTTTTCATTTCTAATTTTTGTTATTTGAGTCTTCTCTCTTCTTTTTTTTTGTTAGCCATGCTAATGGTTTGTCAATTTTATTTATCTTTTCAAAAAACCAACTTTTTGATTCGTTGATCTTTTGAATTGTTTTTTGGTTTTCAATTTCATTCAGTTCTGCTCTGATCTTAATGATTTCTTTCCGTCTGCTAACTTTAGGATTGGATTGTTCTTGTTTTTCTAGTTCTTTAAGGTGAAGTGTTAGGTTGTTCACTTGCCATCTTTCCATTCTTCTGAAGTGAGCATTTAATGCAATAAATTTTCCCCTCAATACTGCTTTTGCAGTATCCCACAGGTTTTGGTATGATGTATCATTGTTTTCATTAGTTTCAATAAACTTTTTGATTTCCTGCTTGATTTCTTCTTGGACCCATATGTCATTAAGTAGGATGCTGTTTAATTTCCATGTGTTTGTATAGTTTCCAGAGTTTTGTTTGTTATTAATTTCTAGTTTTAATCCATTGTGGTCTGAGAAGATACATGGGATAATTCCAATTTTTTTGAATTTATTGAGACTTGATTTGTGACCTAATATGTGATCTATCTTGGAGAATGATCCATGTGCTGATGAGAAGAATGAATATTCTGAGGTTGTTGGGTGGAATGTTCTGTAGATATCTGCCAATTCCAATTGGTCTAGAGTCTTGTTTAGATCTTGTGTTTCTCTACTGATTCTTTGCCTAGATGATCTGTCTAATATTGACAGTGGAGTGTTCAGGTCCCCTGCTATTATGGTATTAGTGTCTATTTCCTTCTTTAGGTCTAATAGAGTTTGTTTTATAAATCTGGCTGCTCCAACATTGGGTGCGTACATATTTATGATTGTTATGTCTTCTTGATGGATCAGTCCTTTTATCATTAAGTAGTGTCCCTCATTGTCTCTTTTTATGGTTTTTAGTTTAAAGTCTATTTTGTCAGATATAAGAATAGCCACTCCAGCTCGTTTTTCTTTTCTGTTTGCATGGTAAATCTTTTTCCATCCTTTCACTCTTAGTCTGTGTGAATCTTTATGGGTGAGGTGGGTCTCTTGTAGGCAGCATATAGTTGGGTCCTGCTTTTTGATCCAGTCAGCCAGTCTGTGTCTTTTAATTGGGGAATTTAAACCTTTAACATTAAGAGTTGTTATTGAAAGGTGTTGATTTATTCTTAGCATTTTATTGGTTGTTTGGTTGTCTTAGGTGTCTTTTGTTCCTTGCTTTCTGATTTACTGTTTGGTTTCTTTGTTTGTTGGTTCCTTAGGTTGTAGATAGTGTTTTTGTTAGCTTGTTTTCTCTTCATGAATGCCATTTTTATTGTACTAGCGGGTTTAGATTTTTCTTGGGTTTTTATGGCAGTGGTAGTTATTTTTCAGGAACCAAACCCAGTACTCCCTTGAGGATTTCTTGTAAGGGTGGTCTTGTGGTAGTGAACTCCCGCAGTTTTTGTTTGTCTGAGAAATATACTATTTGCCCCTCATTTCGGAAGGATAGCCTTGCAGGGTAGAGTATTCTTGGCTGGCAATCTTTGTCTTTTAGTATTTTGAAAATATCATCCCATTCCTTTCTAGCTTTTAGGGTTTGTGATGAAAAGTCTGATGTTAACCTGATTGGGGCTCCCTTATAGGTGACTTGACGCTTCTCTCTTGCAGCTTTCGCATTTGTTTCTTTTTCTTTTTTTTCTTGTGTTTTTGCAGTCATATTCATAAAGTCTTTGACCAGTCCTATATTCTGAAGTGTTTCCCCTATGTTTTCTTTTAGCAGTTTTATAGTTTTAGTATTCTTAATACCATAGGGAGGACAATTAAAATCCTCATTTCTGTAACTAGTCACATGGTCATAGCTGGTATTTATAACTACTTTCTTCTACTACCCATTCTGTATTCCCTTTGCCTTTAGAAAACAACTCAGCTGGTTGTGGTTCTTTACCTGGTGGAGTGATCAAACCTTCATCCCTGAAGAGTCTGGGCCATTCATAATCCTGCCCGGATTGGGCTGTTGTAATATTCTATTGACCTTAATCACAGGGCATGTTAATAGTAAGAAAGACTCTAACGGATTTCCTGTATTCCAGATATAATCTTCCTTACCTCCATTGTGAAGCAATTTCCTTTTGGTAGTCTGGGTCAATCACCCCAGCCAACATCATAACTCCTTTCTCAGCCCATTGACTCAGAAGCATAAGGAGCCTAAAGTGGCTGGCTGGCAGCCTTAACTTCCAGTTCAACAGGATCATTTTTGTGTCTCCTGATAGAGGTATTCCTCCCTTTGGAATCAAGACCTCTAGACCAGCAAGGCATAAAGTCACAGGGACAGGAAGCAAAAATTTTCCCAGTGGGTCACTAGAGGTAATAGTTAGTGGTGCCATTTCTATTTCCACCTCTTTATTCCTGTACCCATGAATCCTTGCTGTGGGAGAACAGTACCATATATTGGGTGCTGATTTAGACCATATACGGCATTCAGGATCTGCTTGGGCCTGATCACATGTATGCCAAATTCAATAATGCTTTTGGGCATGAACAGAATATAGCCAAGTTTCCTGCCAGTTCACAGCTAGGGTGATCTTTGCCCCAGTTTCAAAAAAGCTTCTTCTCTTTACATCTAAGATCACCTCAGTATGGTCTTTACTGTCCATATTTCTATCAGCATTCTGGTTACCACAATTTAACCAGTCTTTAAAATGTTCCAAACTTTCCCTGAACTTTTTGTCTTTTAAATTCTCACCTGAGTTTTGGCTTTTTCTAGGCTGCTCCTCCAAATTCTTTCAGTCTCTGCCTAGTTCCAAAGCTGCTTTCATATTTTCAAATATTTGTTATAAGCAACACCCCACTTCACTGGTAACAATTTTCTATATTGGTCCACTCAGGGTCTCATGCTAATCTCTTCTGGAAACATCCTCATGGACACACCTAAGAAGATAGCTTTACTAGGTTTCTGAGTATCCCTTAATCTAATCAAGTTGACACCTATAATTAAACATCATATGTACTTAGCATAATACTTGTCACATAGCAAGTGTTCAACAAATATTAGTTATTATTATAAATAATTATATTTCAATGTGATAAATGTCATATTCAACGTGTCCAAAAAGCATTATGAAAGTACAAGGTAAATTATTCTTGCTGGAAGGGTAAGGTGAAGTTATAGGGAAGAAAAGACATTTGACCTGAGCATTAGCGGATGAAGAGAAAGCTGTGCAGAAAAGACTAGAAAAGAAATTCTAGATAAAGATACTAGGATGAATGTAGGCAAAAAAAATCTTCAGTATCATTGCGCATGAGAAAAATCATTCTGGTGTTAGAACACAAGTAATTTTTATTGAAGAGGGAGTAGCAATCAGTTTAACTACTTTGAAATTAGAAAGGTATTAAAATAAATAATTATAATTACTGTCTAATGACCAGTGACTATGAATCAAGGACTGTGTTAAGATCTTTGGTTGCACAATCACAATGACATTGTGACACTGTGGTAAGTGACATTATTATCCCACTTAAGGAATTGAGAAATAGAAAGATTCACTTACTTGGTCAAGGTCACTGTATTGCCACCACAAACGTATCATAGAAACATGATAAATGCTAAAATTAAGATTTAAACCCAGGCAGCATGACTTCAAAAACCATAACCCCTCCTAGACCATAAAAGCTTAGCTAAGAATACTGAATTTTATCTCATTCATTAAAAGGCCTCAAAATTCGCTCTCTGCATAAGTCCAGCAACCAACATACATGTATGAGTCTAAATAGCAAAAGATATTGAGAAATGTTAAGGTCTGTGAAGCTGAAGAATACATGCCCATTTGAATAAGATATTCAAATTCAAATATTTTTCTAGCAAGATGAAACAGTCGAAGAATCATATTTGTACAGCTGGTCAGTTTTCACCTATGTTAAGCAGTGAAGTATTATGAAAAAATTTAGGCACAGAGTGACATAGTGGGTTTTACAAGTTTAAAACTGCAAACAAAACAGGGCTGGATTGACGGGGTGAGAGGTTGTAGAGAGATATGTATGGAAAAACTAAAATACAAGAGATAAAGTTCTATACTGGAGCATTGGCAGTGGGAAGGATTAAAGGTGACAACCAAAGACCTTTGCGATTGTCTAATGAGGCAAGCCTGTTATTTTGTTGAAAAACGTGGCTCACCAAGACCCTCTGATTCAGCTGTTATTCTGTGTGTTAAGAAATACAATCTTCTGGGAAAGTCCTTTTGAGCAGGGTACTAGGAAGACCTCAGATCTCCCCTTAGTGCTATTGGCTTCCTCTTGTATGCCTTAGACGGTGTGTCACCTGATCCTTATACATCACTGGGACACACAGAGGCTGACCTATAATTCAGGCATGGTACCTAATATGAATTTGTGGCAAAAATGCTTGTTAATAGAAATATTAATCCCAGGACTACCTGGATTCAAATTATAGCTTGTCTCCATGCGAAATTTCTTCTATACTTCTATTTTTGTATGTAAAATAGATATTACCTTCCTCATAAGGAATCACAAAGCAGTATTATGTATGCAAAGTGCCTAGCACAGTGCATGACAAGTGGAAAACATTTAATAAATGTGAATCATTTTTATTATAATTTCTATTATTATAAAACCAGTTCATATAGACAGTGCTATGGTTTGAATGTTTTTCCCCTCCAAAATTCATATTGACATTTAATTGCCATTGTAACAATATTAAAAGGTGGGACCTTGAAGAAGTGATTAGGCTGCAAGAGCTCTGCCTGCATGGGTGGGATTGGTGCTGTTATAAACGGATAAGTTTGACACCCCCTTGCCCACCCCAGTCTCTACCCTCTCGCCTTACCCCATGGGATGCCGTAGCAAACAGGCTCTTGCCAGATGCTGGCATCTTGATGTTGGACTTCACAGTCTCCAGAACTGCAAAGCAGTAAATTTATCTTCATTATAAATACCCCAGTCTCAGGCATTCTGTTGTAGCAGCACAAATGGACTGACAGACAGAAATGATAAAAAGTAATACAAATGAATCCCTAGAGTATATAAAATAATTCTTTAATTTACTTTTAAATAAAGACATATAAAATCAATATAGGTTTATAGTAATACTTATCTTTTAATAAATGTTTCATGTCTGATAGAAACATAAATAAATTTTAATATATATTTGTATAGAAGTATATAAACAACATAATTTATCTCACATTTAATAGTTGCTCCTGAATTGGATAAAAGCGTTAGAAAATAACCTCCACAAGTACTCCCTTCACATTTTTATATTTTCCTTTTGTAAGTTGGAAGCATAACCTTTTAATCTTAATGTGGCACCACCCATTTTGGGGGCAGTCAATATGTGATGTGATTTTTTTTTTAAGACAAATTATAGTTTTCAACTTTTGAATGTCATACATATTGGTAGTATTTTAGGATAATTACAAGATTATATTCCAGTTTTTATACTCCATTTGAATAGTTCTTTGGATTTTAGGAAAAGGGAATTAAACTATAGTTCTCATGAAAAGATAACTCCACCTTTCCTCCAGCAAAGTAGAATTGAAATCATGTAATCAGTCCTTGACTCTGTTAACATTATTTACCTATACCAAGGAGATATAGTGTAAATTTAAAAAAGAAAAAAGAAAAAAGAAAAGATCTGTTGTGACACTTTCTTAGTAGGCATTTATATTAACCTTCCATTGATCCTCTTTAGAATTCTCATCAAAATTAAATTTGATAGCTAAGTCTGTTCATTGAAAATCTGTAAAATTTTTTCCTAACTTAATAAAACACATTCTTATTATAAAATGTATGCACTGGATTCTGTGTGTGGTTTATGAATAAAAATCTTATGTGAACAATATGATAGTGTCATTATTAGGACTTTCTGTATAAATAATATATTTTATTTTTAATAGAATCAGCTTTTCAATGTCTGGAAAACTTATCTGAATTCAATCCAGTGCCTCTATGAGTAGAATGCCATTCAAACAATTCTATAAAAATTACATTATTGTTCTTTAATCTCCATATCAAAAATATTTTAAATTTTATTTTCGTTTCAAGTGACACAGGACAATCTGATTTCTAAGGAAACAAAAAATGATAAATTATGGTATTGCATTGAATACATGCTTTAAACAAAAGGTTGCTGCCCAAAGCACAGTCCTCTTGAATTTCATCAAATATTGGAACAAGTGAATATATAAATTCTGGTCCATTATGTCCACTGGGACCCTGGAACCTATATGTGGATGACTAGGGCTGATGTTTATTGATTTGCAATGAATAATGCATACAAGAAACCAGGTGCTTGAATTTTCTCACTGGAACTTACTTCCAGTTGAATAGTATATAAGCAAACATAGAGTTGCTGCCTATTGAGATTTTTCTGTTTGTACACTACCTTCAAATAGAATCTTGATATCAAGAGCAAGAAATATCTTGGTCCTGGTATTTCAGTGTGTTTTCTTTTCTTCTTTTTGCATATGAATAACACATTATGACTGCTGGTCAGTAGATAGTAGACCCAATGCAGTGGCAGAGCACTCTTTCTGGTTTATCTGCCTTATAATCTGCAGTACACAACCTCAAACTGTGAGGCAAATGGATGCAGGGCACATTGTCATGAAGCACTGAAGCCCAAGTCACACAATCTGAGGCTACACTACAATAAAAAATAATTAGTAATTGCTAAATTTATTGAATGAAACTCAAAAAACCACTGTTTCAAGATTTTTTTCAGCAGGATGCATATACAGAAAAGCATATGTTAATATTATACTTACATTAAACAGCCAAAGATATGAAGTGATGATTTCTCTTGAGGGTTAAGAGGACAAGAAGTGGTGGAATAACAGATACAAAACTATGCTACCTACCCTAAGTGAACCATTGTGCAGTATTTGCATGTATTGAAACAACACACTGTACCTCACAAATATGTACAAATAAATGTTAAAATTTTTAAAATAAAATTTAAAAATTATACTTATGTTTAACTCATACTTAAATTAAATGTCACATATTAAATACCACTTTTAAAAAATGTAAGTATATTGACAGAAAGTGGAAAGAAACCCTAGAATTAGGTAGTTATGTTTTGTTCAGTTATTCCTAATAAAAACAACATACATTTAGGTGATAATCTGGATAATTTATACCTAAAAAAGATTTTTGTTGAAATGTATTTAAAAAGAGGCTAATCTTCTCTTTGAATTTTGCTGCATTTTGTTTGATTAATTTTTGAATCACTAATTTTATTCTGCATATGAAGACTAAACCAGGATTAAAATGAAAAACAACAAATGAGAATAAAGTATGCGATAATCATCCTTTTTCCAATAAGAAAAATAGTTAACATCTGCCTAGTATTTGCCAGGTGACAGGCACTGATTTAACCCTCCCATCAACCCTATGAAATAAGTACTATTATATTCCTATTTTACAGATCAGAAACTGAGGTACGTTAGGATTAAGAAATTACCAACACTGCACAGCAGGAATTCAAGCTTATGTGGTCCAGTTCCAAGGTTCATGCTCTTATCTACTATACTTTACTGCCTTGTATTGTAGCTTAAATTCCTCCATTTTTCTCACATGCAGCACTCAAGAATGATAGAATATATACAGAAGAAAATAGAGGAAGAAAGTTTTTATATAGACAAGTTTGAAAGCAACATAGGAAAGGAAATTAGACCCATGCAAGCAATAGTTGAAGTTTTCCTGAATGTTTGCAATACCCAGAGGATAATTTTCTGGACTTCAATATTAACCATTAATCCAAATGCTTGTATCTTTTGCCATCTTTTACATTCTTGGCTCACGTGTGGTTTATTTTTTTGATATCTTGAAGAGTTTGCAGATCTGTGATTGACTATCAGTATCATGAGAAAAATTTTGTAAGCCTGGTGAAATTAATTTCCTAGATAATTTAAAAAATTCAGTAAGTTTTCAAACTAGTAGAGGAACTGTACTTTATTCTTAGAAAAATGTTGATCCATTACATATTTTTTGAGCAAAAAAATGCTATAATGCCAGCAGTTGACTAGTCTGATTATTTACTGGGCATTCGTTGGCGAGCAGGAGATACTGAATTAGAAAACACATCCTTGTTCAACAGTATGTACAGATTTAAAAACATCATGTTTTAATGATAAATATATATTAGTTTTGACAATTAAAAATAAAATTCAATTAAAAAATTCATCTTCATTATTTATTCATTTACTTATCAATTTATGTAATATTTTTAATGCCTCATTACCACACTTAGGCACTGTTCTCAGCATTTAGGATACAGAGGGGAACCAGAGAGGTATAGTCCCTATGTTGCCAATAATCTTAGCATGTAGGATACCATTTCAATGATACAATCAAAAGATGATAAAGATCTAATTAAGAAGATAGATTAAAAGGAAGTTCAGTGTATAAAAGGATTAAGGACGAAATGCTAGGTCTTGAGGACTGAATATGAAAAGAAAGAGGGAGATGAAACCAACCAAAAGGGAAACTTGAAAGAAAATATTTGAAAACATTCTTTAAACATTTCATGACAAATCATATCTGAGAGAATACATCAGCAACATAAGGTATATCTAAAAGTAGTAACTGACATTATATTTAGAATCTAGAATCACTCTAATTAAAGCAGTTATTCTTGCAATTAGTCTTCTATTACAAATGCACTATTCCTTGAGAAACCCAAGTGATGTTATCCTCCATATTCCCATTAAATGGGGAAATAGTTGAGAGTTTAATAGACAATACAAAGGATCTGAAATCCTTGAACCTTATTTATGAATGCCGTTTCCACTTTTCCATTTTGTTCCTAATAAAATATATTCATGCGGTACAATTTAAGCAGTGGACTTCTATCACTTTTATTAGAATTTGGGACTATACACCAATCCAATTTTATGATAAACCTGGCTGCACGGTGTGGAAAAATATTGTCTATGCACACTTAGTGACTAGTACTACAGATATTCCAATGACTTTACAAAAAAATTCCACATTTGAATCTCAAGCTGTAATGTTTTACCTCTAACCTAGCTGAGGAATGTTAGTGCAGAAGGAATAGTCTCACTAGGAAGAAGAAGGAAGTGCAAGAGCAAGACAGTTGACACAGGGTGCAGCACGTGGCTGGTGTAGGCTGCCCAACATCAGACCCCGTAGGTCAGGGAGTCCATAAGAGAAACAGCGCTATCTCTCACTTAGGAGAACGTAAAAGGGAAAATCAAGGAAAAGGATGAGAAGACTCCAAGAGGCAAAAGAATGTTGCAGGGAAATATCACCATACTGTGCTAGTTTATAAACATAAAACCTACACATAATTTTGCACTTTTGAATTTCAGTAAATAAAAGAAAGTATAAGAAATATGAGAATATTAGAAAACTTCACAGAATATTAAACATTAGGAAACTTAATTTTAAAGATCCTGAGGCAGATAAACATCTGAAAACTATTACAGAAACCAAAACAAAGTTGAGAAGCTAGTTGGAATTCCCAGTATGGCTGAGAAACAATAATGCCTAGAGATTAAGATCATAGACCACCTAGTCTGGAAACTGGCCATACCTTGGGTAAATTAACTGTAATTAAAAAACTTGAGTCACCATGAAATAATTGGCTTATGACTTGTGAAAATGAAGACTATAGTCTCTACCCATATTTTCATTATGCCTATAGTCTATGAATTTTTATGTAATTTAAGTATTTGTCTTCTGTCTAAAAATTCACTGATCTTATTATGTAAGACAAACTATGATATTAAATTTTGTAATATGAAGAATATTGAGTTGGGAGCATGTCAGAACTAGAGGCAGTTACCTATAGTACATTGCAGGTAGGTGAGTGTATTTTGGGACACATATACAACAATTGTATTAAATTTGGGAGAAGCAGTATTTCTCTGCTCTTTCTGCTTCCACCATCTTGCAATGTGGGACCCCTGGGTCACTGTTGCCACCACCAGATGAACTGTGGATTTCTCAGGCTCAGAAACTATAAGTGATAAATTTTGTTTTCTTTATAAATAAAAAAAAAATTAGGCAGAAGCAGTTTTAGTTATGCAAAGAAGAGTGTATATAGATTTTAGGCAGCCAAAGTGGTAAGCTACATTGGAAATTTTTATTGCTGTTGTTGGCCAGTAATTGAAGACTTTTCTCTGCTTCTTTCAGACCTTGTCATGTAGCTCATCAGTTGATGACTAAAGCTAAGCCAGTCACCTGGTACCACTTGGTGTGAGCCTGGAGTGAATATCTGACCCTGAATCTAGATAACCCAAAACTTACTCCACCAGTGACGGCTGTGTTATAATCTGGTGTACGCTGAAGACAGTGACACCAAAATACAAAAGTTCATCAGTGCTGTATTAAGTGTCTCATGATGGTGACTCTGGTTTATGGCAGTCAATCATTTGTGCTCTAACATTGAGTGGTGTTCTAAATGTTTTGGGGAGGTTACTTTCTGTTCTGAACTTTTCTCTCTTCCCTCCCACTTCCTGAGCTTAAATTACTGAGCTTTCCATAGATTCTGTAAGCTTTATATTATCCTTCCAATAATCCATCTTCTAATTACATTAATTGGAATGCATTTCTGTAATTTGCAGCTAACAACCATGATGGCACATGCATTGACTGAAAGTAGTGTGTGTCAGTGGTTAGGGGTCTCAAGTAAATCTGAAAAGTTTTAAACAGGAAAGTTGATATGGTGGAATAGAAATGATCAGACTGAGATTTCCTGACAAATAAGATAGTATTGTTTTTAAGCAAACTCAAATAAAGCGTTTATGTAAATTTTAACCATTTATATAGCTTCAGTTTATTGGGCAATTTCACCTTATGTCAGGCTGACCTCTGTTAATATAGAGTTAAAAAATGTTATCAAGACACTAAAAATTTTTATCTTGTTGCCGTCTTATTATCATAATACTATCTTTTGTACTTTTGTATTGTTCATTATTTTTATAAAATAGTAAAACTTGAAAAGTATATTTTAATACAGCAATGGGTAAGGGAAGAAAAGAAAACCAAGCACAGATTTCCTATGAAGGAAGAAAATTTTGGAATAATTTTTCTTCTCTTTGCCATTTGATTGATGGGCAATAAGTATTGGGTAGAAAATCACTTATGATACTTAGCAATAGGAAAGATAAAGGACACATGCACTTATTTGGTGATTTAACATATTGCTCTGTGGTAATGCTTTTCTTTTGTATCAGTTGATAAAAATTTTCATACAGCAGTACAATGAATGCATTATACACTATGACAGATATTGACTGTAATATCTTAACACCAATTTAAATGCTCTATAATATTATTAAGATGGACAGTAGGATTTACCAAGAGCAGAATCTAGAAAAGTGTATTTACTTCCAAAGCAGTCATACACTTTTGAAAATTGCTCTCCTTCATTAAATTCCAGGAGGAAAATGATCTCATATAGTCAATGTATTATAAATGAATTCTTATTAAAATATTTAATTTTATATTTAATATAAAAACATTCCAGATGGTAGTGGGAAAAGGTACAGGTATAAAAAATAAAATAAAAAACCTAAAAGATATAAAATATGGAAACAGAAGTCTCAAAATATGCATAAGGAATTGAAGGAGGGAAATAATAAGACGGAGGGAAAAAATAAATATGGGAAAACATTTGAAAAAATAAGGATAAATTGCACAGAATTAAAGAAAATGAGAGGCCTCAAATTATGTGTGTGTGTGAACATGTGTGTCTATGTGTGTGTATAAAATATCAGGCAAATAAAAATCCACTTTAAAGGTATTATAGAAAAATTTATGATATTAAAAACCAAGAGAAAAGTCTAAAAGCATCTAAAAAGAATGCAGTTATTATTTATGAATGAACAAAATTAGTTTGATATTAAACCTCTCAAGAGCAACCCTAAATATGATAAATGATTTTTAAGTGTTAAAGAAAAAGAACTTTGAGGCAAAATTTGTGTGCCCCAAAGAACTGTGTTTTTTGATTGCTTTGTAAAATATAAATATAAGTCCTTTCTCAACTACATGATTTCCAAATATTTTCTCATAGTTTGAACCTTGTATTATTATGCTTTTATGAGTGTCATTTGAAGATCAGACCATTTTAAAAGTAAAAATATCAGTTATTCTGATATATGAATTTTGCTTTTGTATTCATACCTGAGAAAAATTTGCCTAATCCAAAGTCAGAAAGATTTTCGGTTTCTTGTAAAATACCGTATTACCAATTTTTCATGTAGATCTGTTTCATTGTGAGTTAATTTTTATATATGGTGGTAGGAATAAGGATCAAAGCTTATCTTTACATGTCTGTTTAGTTGATTCAGAACCATACATTGAAAAGAATATTTTTTTCCTTTACTGAATTGTCTTTGCATCTTTGTGGCAAATCAGTTTTTCATATACAAATCTAGTTATGAACCCTCAGTTCTTCTCTCTATACCAATTTGTCTACCACTGTGTGAATACCTGTGTTTGTTACTGAACTTTTATAATCAGTCTTGAAATCAAGTATCGTTAGTCCTCCAAGTTTAACATCCTTGTTTACTAATTCTAACATTTATGTCAATTCTGATTGATTGAGGTTAAATCTCATTATGTGTCCCATTGTCCCACTTATTTGCGTGCCTGAATAATTTTTATTATATTTCAGACATTGTGAATTTTACCTTGTTGGATGTCAGACAATTTTGTTTACCTATTCTTGAGCTTTGTTCTGGGATGCTGTTTACTTGGAAATATTTTTGTTTCTTTCTTATCTTGCTTTAAATTTGTTTGGCAGGATCAGAGCAGTGTTTAGTATAAGGTAAATAATTCCCCACTACTGAGGCAAGATCTTTTTGTGTACTCTACCCAACTCTGCATGAATTATGGGATTTTTCTCTTAGGCTGTTGGAAATAGCTATTATTTTGGCCTTCTGTGAGAACCAGGGGCCATTTTCTCTAATCCTTTTTGCTAGTTCTTTCCTTAGGTGCTTTCCTCACAAGCATGTACTCTCCTTAATCTGTAGGGGTCCTCTGAAAATCTTCAAAAGTTCTTTCTCTTTGAAGCACTCTCCTCTGTTGTTCTCTGTCCAACTCTAGCTTCTTTCTTCTCGAACTTTTAGCCTCACATCCTCAACTATGGGAGTCTGCCAAACTCTTCCAAGGTTCCTCCTCCATGTGCTGATATCTGGAAGCTCTCTGAAGGAAATAAGCTGGAGCTATATTAAAGCTCACTCCCATTTGATTTCTGGCTCTTAGATACGCTGTCTTTTATTGCTTAATAACCATTTTCTTGAAAACCATTGTTTTAAATATTTGGACTGGTGTTTTAGTTGTTTCAGACAAAAGGATAATTCTAGTCTCTGTTATACTTTCTTGGCTGATATTGCTTTTGTTTTTCAATTCTGCTAAGAGAAGGAAATTCTAGTCGCTTGCCTTTGCTTCTTCATATATAATTGGCCTACCATAGTTTCATGATCAGGGACCCAATGTGTGTATTTAACCAGTTGAGGAAAACGACTATTCCAGTTTCACCATAGAGTAGTTATCCAGATTCACTGAGCTCAAATTCTACTCATCATCTGACCTCAATTGGCCCCCAGTGAAGAATTATGTCATTTGAGATTTTAAGGGACTAATAAAGAAATGGTTCTAGAGATCCCCAAATATTCTGGATGTTTTTCTTTACCTAAGGTAGAGATATAATTCTAAATGGTTATAGGTAATTTGGGGGAATATTTGATTAAACATGTACTGTCTATACTTTTAATAGTATTACAGCCTTCTTTCTCAAACTCAATTTCTTTAATAATGGAGTAATTATTCTGGGAATTGGCTTGGTTTCGGAAACTTAATGAGAGGCTGAGCTCCCCGTTGTACCGACAATTCATGTTTCTGCTCACTGGGCCCAGAATTTTCCTGAGTCAGTTCAAATAATATTTCAGTCAACTACCTATCCATGTTGTTTAAGACACATTGTGGTGATAATTTAGTTATCACCAAAGATCCTTGTGGGAGAAAATATTCTAATCATTATTCTAGTCCTGTTGCTCATTGTGTAACAGGCTGAACAGGAGTGACTCTATTTTGTTAAACTTCTAAATTAAAAAGTTTTTTTTCTTACTCTTGTAACCTGAACCACATAGCTTGCAGCTGGACATTAGAATACAATGATTTTTGTTCACATAATTGATAGAACATAATGACTTTTACTCACACTGTACACAGAATAATTATAGGAGAAATTATTAACCCAGCTGGACCTTCTTTACTAGCTTACTAAATTTTTTTTTTTTTTTTTTTTTTGTCTTTTTTCGTGACGGGTACTCAGCCAGTGAGTGCACCGGCCATTCCTATATAGGATCCGAACCCGCGGCGGGAGCGTCGCTGCGCTCCCAGTGCCGCACTCTCCTGAGTGCGCCACGGGCTTGGCCCCTAACTAAATCTTTTTGAGGTTCACAGGAACTGAATCTGTGATTTGACTTCATGGAGGATAGTTGCCATGAATCAGCTCCCACCCAAGAAGTTCTTTGATGTTTATCTGCAATTTTATGATTATGCCTGCATATCTCTGCTTAGAGCACCATGAATCAGCACCCCGCCCCCGCAACCTGTCACTATAAAACCCTTTGGCAAGTCTGGGAAAAGTGGTGATGGTCTTTGAGACATAAGTCCACTATTTCCTCAGGCTGCTGGCTTCCTGATTAAAGGCTACCTTTCCTTACACCAACAGTTGTCTTTTAATTATTGGCTATCGAGCAGCGAGCACCTGGACCTTTGGGGTTTTGGTAACAATTATGGCAATTTCAACCACATGATTCTTAAGCATTGCCACTTGGCTTCTTTCTGACTCTGCGTTTACATTATTTCTATTGAAATAAAGAATATTATTCAATGGGCAGCAACTTTCTCTATCTTCTTTGACATTCAGAGTATGACCACTGCAGAGATTTTCAAGGATGTTGTTTCCCTCAATAAGGCTTTTCCCTAGTGAAGGAAATGTAACTGAAGTTTCCTAAGGAGGTAGTAGGAGTGTAAATCTGTGGGTCACAGACACCATTCTTAATTCTCTAAGCCTGTATATTCCTTCATTTGTATTATTTGATGTAGATCACATTGAATCCAGGTTTTAATCCATCAACCTAAAAAATGTTAAAACTCCTCTGATTTGCTCAAAATAATACAGTAAATCTAAATCTCTTCTAAGAGCACCCGTATTGGTGATTGATTCATTATGGCAGTTCCATTTTTCTTTAGTCTAATCATCTTACTTTGCATTTATACACATATTTTGCAGATTATGATTTATATATCCTTCATCTAAATAGGTAATATTTTACAAATGCTTTAGACATTGGCAGAAAGAAGTTGTAGTCAGTGTATGAAAACATTGAGTGATATTAGGGATGGTCATTAATATGAATAAAACCAAAATCACTAAAAGGTGTGGCTCAGTTTAATGCTGTTGCCCCAAAGGGAGAGGAGGAGAGAGGAGAGAAAGAGGAAGGAAGAGAGACTCAGAGAGACAGAGAGAAATGGAGAGAGACAGAAACAGACAGAGAGAGTTAGTTAATTTGTGCCCTTTCAATTTCCTGATTTTGTGTATGTGCCTTTTACTGGAAAATCTAACAGTGATCCAGCAGATAAGATGCAAAGAAATATAGTCCCAATATTACAGAACAGAGTGTGGGAATCCAGACGGGTAGATATGGAGCATAAAGATAATGGATAAATACCCCATTGTAGCCACATATAGCAGACTTATGGTCAATTGTATCTCATGCTACAAGAAGAGAGAAAACAAAAATGTGCTCAGATCTAAATAAGTCATATATGAACTTTGATTAACATTGTTACAGAGATCATCATTGATTTGTCTGATAAATCTTGTTGAGTCCCAATTACAACTTGTCAGTTAAACTGTCCTGCCATTGATTACGAAACTACTGTGATAAGGGAAATGATTTTCTAGAAGACAGACATAAAAAAGCCTTGCGATTGGATTCTCTATACATATGACGTATTCATGTAAGTGTTTTTATAGTTTTATAAAAGGTCAATTGAGATTTTTTAAATTGCTGTTTGTTTCAGTACCTTCCATGCAATTTTTATGATATTGGAATTGTTTCACGTAGGTGAGAAGATTTCTCATCAGTCTTTCTTTCAATGTGTAATACAATTTTCTAGACAAATATGAACAAATATTATATTTCAGGTTATTAGTTACATTTTAATAGGCAGGTACCATTCATTTGTCAATTCTGAGTCTCAGCATTCCCAACATAGTCCTTTACATGTTATAATTATCTAATACTTTTAATGAGTCAACAAATTCATAGATACAGGTATTGTCCAACTTTTCCAGCAAATGTAACCATATTTGAAAGATTCTGAAGAAAAAGGTAACTCTATGCAACTATAGTATATAGTATATAGTATAGTATAAGCAGAAAATACACAATAAAAGTAAGATCATTATATTTCAGGTATTTTCAGGCTGCTCTTTTCTTTTCCAGAACCAGTCAAGTCTTGAGGTTTTATTAGATAACTCATTATACTAATTTTTTGTGTGGAGAGAATAAGGTTGCTCTAAGATGTAAAGCATACACCCTTTTAATGCAGATGGGGTGATTGATCATGTCATTTACTTATATGTTAATCTATTATTGATTCTATATAACCTATATTCTAAGAACTTAATGTACTTATCACATATCTCCTCTTTGAAACAAGATATCTTACAGTAACACAATATTATTTGCATACCTACTCATTGAATCCATTTGAATCTCTGTTCATACATGTGTTAAGTATTTATTGCTACATAACAAGTTACTCTAAGTATTAGTGCCTTAAAAAACCACATATGTGATTGATGTAAGGGAAGATGGTGGAGAAGGAAACACCAGGAATTCATCTCTGTACCTGGACCACAATTGTACTCACAGAAACAGTCTGAAGTGACTATTTGGAACTCTAAAGTTTGTTTGAACATTTCAGCTTATGAAGGACACCTTGGATGGTAAATTGCAGTTAATTTCTGTCCAGTTCCCCAACAACATACATTCCTTCCAAGTGCCTATAAATTTTTTCCAGACTAGATCATATGTTAGATTACAAAACTATTTTTAATAGATTTAAGAAGATAGGTAGTATGAAATTAAACAATACACTCTTAAGTACCAATGGGCAAAATAATAAATGAAAAATAATAATAAATATTTAACTTATTAAATATAAATTTAACAAATATTAAATTTATTATTTTAATAATAATCTAAATAATAATAATAAATATTACTTATAAATAATAAAAGGAATTTAGAAACTACTTTGAGATGAATAAAAAGAGTAAATTTATAGTTGTAAATACCTGTATTAATAAAGAAGATCTCAAGTCAATGAGCTAATTTATACTTTAAGCAACTAGAAAGAGAAGCACAAACTAAACCCAAAACTAGAAGGAAGGAAATAATAATAATGAAAGAATGAAGATAAACAAAGTAGAAAATAGGAAAATAGAGAAAATCAATGAGACCAAAACTTGAAATATTAACAAAATTGACAAACCTTTACTAGACCAACAAAGAAGAAAATGACAAATAAGTAAACTAAGAAATAAAAGTGTTAACCTATCACTAATGTTATAGAGATTAAAAAAATCATGAAAGAATATAATGAACAATTGTACAACTACAAATTAGATTATCTTTAAAAATATACAAACAATTGGAATACACAAATTATGCAAACTGACTCAAGAAGAAATAGGAAATCTCAACAGACTTTTAGGAATATATTGAATCAGTAATCAAAATCATCCCTACAAAAAAGTACTGAAGCAGATGACTTCACCAGTGAAGTTAATAAAGAATTAACACCAATCCTTTTCAAACTTTTTAAAAAAAATTGAAAAGAGGCAATACTTCCTTAATCATTCTATGAGGCCAGCATTACTTTGATACCAAAGCCAGATAAAACATCATGAGAAATGAAAACTACAGGCTAATATTCTGTATGATATTTGATGATATTCTAAGGATACTTTTATTATATTTTGAGCATAGATGCAAAAATCTCTACAAAGTTTTAGCAAAGTAAGTACAGCAACATTTTTAAAAGATTATTAATGGAACAAATTGGATTTAACCCAGGATATCCAAGTGTGGTTCAACATAGGAAAATCAATCAAGGAAATCCATTACACTGATAGAACTAGAGGAGAAAAACTAAATAATCATCTAAATTGACACAGAAAAGGCAGTTGACAAAATCCAACAAACTTTTTGATAAAAAAGCCTCTCAGAAAACCAGGAACAGAGGGGAAATTCCTCAACATAATAAAAGGTATTTATGAAAAATCCACAACTAACATTACACTTGATGAAATTTTTCCTCAATATCAGGAAGAAGACACAAATGCTCACTTTCAGTGCTACAAGATTGTACTGGAAGTTTTAGCCAGGAGCTATTAGACAAGGTTAACAAACGCAAGGCATACAAATAAAAAAAGAAAAGTTGAAACTATCTTTATTAACAGATGACATGATCCTATGTATTGAAATTCCCTCCCCTAAAACACACGAAAGCTAATAGGGCTAATAAATTTATCAATGTTTCACACAAAAATAATTTGTGTTTTAACATCATAAATAACAATCTGAAATGGGAATTAAGAAATAAACTATATTTACAATAGCTCCTAAAATAATTAAATAGTTAGGAATAAGTCTAACCAAAGAGGTAAAAGACATATGCTGAAAACTACAAAATATTGCAAGAATAAATTAAAGTATAAATAAAACACATTTTGTGTTCATGGAAAGGGAGAGTTAATATTGTTAAAATATCAATATCATCCAATGAAATCTATAGATTCAATACAATATTAAAATTTCCACAGCCTTTTTTGCAGAAATGGAAAAGCTAATATTCAAATACATATGGAATTCTAAAGGTCCCTGATTAACCAAAGTAATTTTGAAAAAGAAGAACATTGGAGGGCTCACATTTCCCCATTTCCAAACTTATTACATAGCTACAGTAATTACACGAGTAAGTTACTGGCATATGGTTAGACATACAGACCAAAGGAATAGAACAGAGAGCCCAGAAATAAATCCTCACATAATTGTCTGTTGACTTTTAACAAGAGGGCCAAGATCATTTGCTAGGGAAGAACAGTCTTTTCAATAAGTGGTGCTCAGAAAACTGGAAATATGCAAAATATACATGCTGAAGAATTAAGTTGGAGTTTACCTATACCATATAAAAAATTAACCCAAAGTGGTCAAAAACCTAAAATAAGAGCTAAAAACTATAAAACCCTTAGAGAAAAATATTGGGGAAATCTACATAATGTTGAATTTGACACCTACTTCATGGATATGACACCAAAAGCACAGACAGCAAAAGAAAAATAAATAAAGTTTGCCAAAGTTAAGAACATTTTTGCTTTGATGGATTCTATCAAGAAAGCAAGAAGACATCCTAATCAATGAGAGAAAATACTTGCAAATTATATATATGATCAGGTATTAATATCCAAAATATATTAAGAATGTCTAAAATACAAGAACAAAAACCAAACAACCCAAATAAAAAATATAATCAAAGGATGTGAGGAGACATTTCTCCAAAGGAGATATACAAATGGCCAATATGCACATTAAAAGATGCTCAATATTATTAGTTATGGGGAAATGCAAGTCAAAACCACAATGAGATATCACTTCACACCAACTAGGATGATTATAAAATAAATAAATAAAAGCAGAAAATGTGTTGAAGAGGAGGTGGAGAATTTGGAACCCTCATTTGTTGCTGTTGGGAATGTAAATTGGAAAGCAGTTTGGCAGTTTCTCAAAAAGTTAAACATGGGAGTACCTTATGAATCAGTATTTCCACTCCTAGGTATATATTCAAAAGAACTGAAGATGAGGACTTGAATAGATATTTTTACACTAATGTTCATAGCAGCATAATTTACAACAGCCCAAAATGGAAATCACCCAAGTGTCTATCAGCATATGAAAGGATAAACAAAACATGGTGTAAACATACAATGAAATATTATCCACCCATAGAAAGAAATGGAATTTTGATATATGCTACAACATGGATGGATCTTGAAATCATTGTTTAGTGAAATAAGCCAGGCACACAAGGACAAATATTGTATGATTCCACTTATGCGTGATACCTAGAATAGGCAAATTCATAGAGATAGAAAGTAGAATATAGGTTGCTAGGAGCTTGAGGGAAGGGCAATTTATTGTTTAACAAATACAGGCTTTTTTGGAGAATGATTAATAATTTTTTTGTATAAATAGGGGTGATTCATAACGTTATGAATGCATGTAATGCCACTCAATTTTACACTTATAAATGGTTACAATATATATAATATATATATATATAACATTATATATATATTTACCACAATAAAACAACAAAAGAAACACATATTTCTCATCCCTCACTCTCTGTGGGTCAGGAATACAGGCCAAACTAAGATTGCCAACTGCTTCAGAGTCTGTCAAAGACTGCAATCTGTGTATTGTACGGAATTGAGGTCTCCTCTCAAGATTCTACTGGAGAACAATCTGCTTTCATATTCATATGTGGCTGTTGGCTGGTTCAGTTCCTTGAGGGTTGTTGGACTGAGAGGCTTAGTTCCTCACTAGGTGGTCTCCTCTCAGGTCCTTGCTACCTGGGCTATTTCAACATGGCAGATTTTTTTTATCAAAGCCAGAAAGAAAGGAAGAGGATGCCATAAAGATAGAAGTCACAGTCTTTTATAACCTAATCCCTGAATGACATCTCATTACTCTTGGCATATTATATTGGTAAAATCAAGTCACGAGGTAACAGCCCACAGTCAGAGGGAGAGGATTATACAAAGATGTAAATAGTACGAGGCAGGGGTCATTGTGTGCCTTTTTAGAGGTCTGCTTGCTGCAATAAGGTTGTGTGAAATGACACCACAATTATTATTAATATCACACTATTGTATCACCATATAATTCCAAATCAAGTGTCTATAAATATGGCAACATGTTGTCAAAGGTTTGAGTGGTCTTGAATTTTTACCTTTATTCTAGATTTTTCTGGCACTGCAAAACAAAGCCATGAAGGTAAATATATCTATTTTGATACTTCACCATTTGTTTTTGAAATATGGGAGCATTTTGCATGTCAGCTTAGATGAATGACATTTTTCAAAAGATGTTCAAACTGTCTAGCCTTCTGAGAATCTGATTGCTTTATTATTGAACATCAATACCTTTCTTCCAACAATTTGACATGCCATTAATTGTGACTGTAAATCTGTTCTAGGTCCTTGTAGAATTGTAATTGATGCCCACTGGCATCTCGCTAGTGCTGAAATTGTTTATCAATAAAGTTAATTTTGTCTTTGAAGAATACATAAATAAATATGATTGTGTATGAAAGTATGTATATGTAATTTGCGCATATTGATCCAAAACAGACTGATTCTAAGAAAAACAATGATAAATCCTGAAACTCTTCCTTCGTTTCTAATAAAATAAAACATTTCTCATCTTACCTGGTCTCTCAGCTCTAGCAAATTGACTAAATATACTCATATTCCCATAAGAATGAAAACAGACACGTCTTAGCTGCCTATCGAAAGCCTGAACAGGCTCTAGAGTTAATTCAGGACTACGCCGCACTTTCAGTATGAGAAAACTTGTATTTAAAATGAATTTCAAGACAACATAAAATTATAGAAATTCGCTACCATTTGGTGTGGAGTGGAAGTGAGACTAAGAAGGGCACCGCAGAGTTGATGAAACACTTTGACTTGCCAAATAAGTGTAACAGTGGCTTCTGGTTTAAAACAACAAAAAAATTCTTTTACGTTAAATCAGTGTCTTCTGGAGAATTGCTCAGCCAATTCAATCACCCCTCTATTTTTTTCTTCCCGGTAGAGCGTCTTTAAAATCTGTAATGATAGCACTAATCACTGCAGTTCTTTCAGAGACATAGTTATATTTTTCTTTTTTACTGCCATGCTGATAAGGTGGAGAACTTTCAGGGCTTCCACTTAGTCTTTCCTAATTTATCGACTTCATGTGATGGTTCGGGGGTCAAAAATGAGAATTCTGCCAGCTGCTGTTTGTCTACTCCCACTATGCATTCAGAAACAAAATTGTAATTGGTGTGAGATATTAATGGTATTTGGTAACCCAGTCAATTCAGAGCCTGTGTTTAATAATCTTGAAAACTTTGAAATTTCTCCTTTCCCAGTGCACAGTCATTCTGGCCATGGTCTTGGGAAGGCTGACAGAAAGATTTTCATAACTGTGGGAGGATGTCAGGGAACTGCTTGAAGTGACCTAATTTTACTTTCCTTCAAGGAATTACAGTACTATGAAGTCGCTCAGCGTCATTACAGTATAGTTCGCAGGAGCACAAACTCTGGGACCAGACTGCCTTGATGCAGACTTGCTCTGCAACTCATGGGTGGGGTAAGTTTGGGCAATTAACATTCCTGTGAAACCATCCTTGCCAATACAATGGAATTCTTGAACATTTACCTTATAGATTTTCTGTAAGAATTAAACAAGTTAAGATATACAGATACAGATAAGGATATGGATATAGATACGTGTATAGATATAATCTTAAAGGAGGGGAACTAAAACAATCCAATTCCTATGAGGCATGGTACTCCTCTGAGGGCTGACTTTGATTTAAAAAATCTCCAGTGACTTTGTCAAACTTTACCCTAAGATCCAGAACTATTTCACCCAAACGTGCTTTCCTTTTTTCATCACTTAGATTTAGATTTCCACCGAGGCCTGATGACTGTGCATGCTTTTCCTGGATCTCTCTCCATTTGTTCTCACAAGCATTTAACCTAATAGAATCCTTGCACATTTAATTCTGTCTTGATGTCTGCTTCTTAGAAGATATACAGCAAAAGGCTTGTTAACATTTGAGTTAACCAGGAAGCAGACTCTGAGATAGAGATTAACATACATTAAGCTTATGAGGGGGTGCTCTTGAAATCTATATCTGCGAGAAAAATAAAAGGGGAATAACTGGGGAGAGGAAGAATTTGGGCAGCAAGGCAGTATCAGCAAAGTTCTCAGCAGAACCCATGAGGAGTTCTGAATCTGAGATGGCTCTTTTGATAGTTCCAGTTTGGGACTGGGTGGCTAGACTTTATACGTCTGAATCTGTCAGTCATTGCATGCAGACTACACTAGGAATGGGATGTGACTTTAGGCAAAGCAGCTCACTTTACCCACGGACAATTCCCAAATGTGCATGAAAGCTGAGAGAATATAGCATTTCTAGCATCTGGAAAAATAATTAATTCAGTCTGGAAAGTGGAATAAGACTGTGTATCAAAGCATCTGCTTTATTCATTACAATGGAAGAAAATTTGGGCCGATGATACAACCTACCAAGCCCTCTAGTCAATCAATTAGAAATATCATCCTTGTCTTTGTCTTATGAATACAATGTTCTCATGTATTTATGCATTGATAATTCTTAAGCCCTGTTCGCATATCAGCCCTTTCTTCTTTGTTCAATATTTCTCTTCTTTAACTTTATATTTAAAGATTAATTTTATACTCACTGTCCAGACCCTGGTTTCTATTACCATTCTTCAACATAAAGAACTAGAGCGAGCCATTTTAAAATGATAAATTAAGTACCTCTGAAAACTTATTCTGCCATAAAACTAATGTGAATACAGGCAAATATATTCTTTATTTATTTTTTAAAATTTATCAATATACAATGTAGTTGATTTTCATGTTCCTTTACCAATCCCTTCTTTTCCCCCTCATCTCCCCCTCCCCCCTTCAACATCATGTGTGTTCACTTAACAAATTCAAGAATTATTGTTATTGTTATGTGTTTTTTCCCCCCGGTTTATTTGTTTTTATATTTACTTATTTATTTTTATTAGCTCCCACATGTAAGTGCGAACATGTGGTATTTCTCTTTCTGTGTGAGGCTTATTTCACTTAATATAATTTTCTCTAAGCCCATCCATGTTGCTGCAAATGGTAGTATTTCATTCATTTTACAGCAGAGTAGTATTCCATCGTGTAGATATACCACATTTTCCTTATCCACGCATCTGATGATGGCCATTAAGGCTGGTTCCAACTCAGCAATGCAAATCAAAACCACCTTGAGATATCATCTCACTCCCATCAGGCTGGCTAATACACAAAAGACTGAGAATAATAAATGTTGGCGAGGATGCAGAGAAAATGGAATCCTTCAACACTGTTGGTGGGACTGGAAAATGGTGCAGACTTAATGAAAAATGGTATGGAGGCTCCTCAAACAATTGCAGACAGGCAAATATTTTCAAAATGAAGCTTCTAGAACTCTGGAAATAAAGAGCTTGCAAGAATCTGAGGAGCATTTATTCAAAAAAATTGGCTAAATCTTGGTAAAAGCAGTGAACTTTGTGGCATTTTATATTGTCTAATTCCCCCCACCCTTTCCCTAGCTCCAATGTAGTTTTGAAAGCCAACAGTCTCACAGAATAGCAATGAAAACCAACAGCCTTGTGGCCACTGGAGGGGGCAAAACATACTTAAAGCTAATCCCCAAAAGCCTCATCCCCAATATTTGTCATCATTTTATTTTTACTGCAGTTCACTTGAAACTCTCATGAACACATAGGACTTACCTCTATTTGATCTGACTCAGGGCTTGTTCACTTCAAATTGTCTTTCCATGGGATGTTTATAAAAAACAATGAACAACATTTACTTAAATGACAACTGCAATGGGTATTGATAATGGTTGGGACAAACAAGAAAGTTTCTGTGTGCATTGTCCCAGAGCTTTCAACACTGATCCCATGTTTTGGTAGTGGTGATTGTCCTGTGAATCCCAACAACTAAACTTATGCTCCCACTTATTTGCAGATGCCTTCAGTCTTTTAACCATATCTGTAAGATCTTTTATGTAAACAAGGGCTGTTTGGGTAATATATACCATGAAGGTAGCATTGTGATAATTGATATTCCGATGGAATGTTTTAATACTCTGACACTAAAATAGGTTGAGCAGATGCTTCAGGAAATTTTAACTTTTATTTTTTTAGGTATTCACTGGCCATTAATCTCCTACATTTGATGGAACATAATAAGTACCCCCAGATACCAAAGCAATCATTTTTGTGCTTCCTGTAAATATAGGTTCTGGGGAAAAAGATAGCTGAACAATCAGGACAGTGTAAAGGCAGAGAAGTATTTTATTATGAACCACTTTAAAGATCATTTGTCCTGCCCATAATAACAAGTTTAAATGATCCTGCCTGAGTCTGCTATTAGCAGTTGCACTATTACATTATGCATGGCATTTGACTATTCATAGAAAAGGAAATGCATTGTATTCCATTAGTGGTTTCCTATGAGTGTAAGTCTACAAATTACTGGTGATGTTTAGGCTGATGAGTTGCTCCTTTGAATATTTATGATGCTTCTGTCACATTCATTATTAATGTGAATATAATGCGAGGTACTAAAGATCAATATGATTTCTATCAATTTTAGGTTCTGAGTTTGTGATTAAAACTCTTATGCAAATATGATAGTGCATTTACCTGTTAGTCTGCGTGTAAAATGAGACCCCAAAATAAGTTAAGGTAAAATAAGTTATGGTTATTCCTGAAATCAGAAAATGATGGCAATCTACAGGGACTGGAAATCCTTCTAGTCTAGAATCACCTGTAGACATTTAATAGAAGAACAAGCACACAATTATTCTCCAAAAGGGAGGGTCTACTTTTATTGTAAGTATTTCCATAGGAGGGAATTTTATTGGATGTGAGTTTGAACAGAGTTTCCCAAACTCTGAATTTATCCTTCCCTTTATTGAGTCAGAGCATAAAGATTATTATGCCACATTGCTTCTTGAAGATGTCTTGATGCTTGGTCCCTTATGAAAACTCAAAATCCTAAAATGGGTTAAGAGCAGAATATATCTTACATTATCACTGTGTCTATTACAAATTAGATTGAGGAGATTTTATTTCCCTGATCCTAAGAATTTATAAAGTTTAATAATACAAATAAATAATTAAGAGTTTGCTTCTATCTTTGACAGTTTAGATGCAATCAGACCATAAATGATAGATAATATTTTTTACAAAAGAAAGAAAGAAAAAGAAGGGAAAAAAATATATATGCATGTGTTTAGAAGCACTGGAGAATAGTCAGTAATCAAGGGGTCAAGATTTAAGAACAAAACACATTGAGGTGACCTGTATATTTGCAGGAATTTTTCTCTTGGGACTTTTGGCCATCAGAAAGCAGCACTTTAGGGTTTCTAGTACTCTCACTGAATTACCAAGGCAGCCAGAACTTGAAGAACCAATACCTCAAACAAAAGTCAACCATAGTTTGTCTCAGGATGCAAGCACGTTTAAATGTTTGAAAGTCCATCATGTACCACACTACTTAGCAGACTAAATGAGAAAAATTATATTCGGTGCATAAAATATATTTGAGAAAATTGAGAAAAAATAAAAGCAGGCCATAACAAAAAATCTTTTGGTAGCCAGCAACAGCAGCAGGGGTCTTCCTTCATTCAATGTACATATATATAGAGAGAGAGAGAACCATATTTAGAGTTAAAATAGTGAAATCTTCCACCCATGATATTAGAAAATTAGAAATGGCTGTTTGTTAACTCCAAATCTGGCAAAAATATAATGTATATACCTACAACAATTAAAACTGCAATTGAAATAAAATTGAAAAGTAAGCAGATAAAACAGAATAAAGAGTCCAGATATTTATACAGTCACCTTATTTATAACAGAAATTGTCACTGTATTTATGATGTATCAAGTAAATATCCAGGTAGGGAAAAAAATGAACCCTGACTTGTACCTTACAAAATACATTAAAAAAAAATTAATCAAATTCTGAATGAACAGTAGGCCTAAATGGAAAAAGAAGATATTTTTTCTAGCAGAAAAAGTAGAAAAAACATCTTCATGACCATGGGATAAGAAAGAATTTCTTTAAAATAGAAAACAATAAAAACATGAATGATAAAGAAAAAAATCGATAAACTGGATTTTATTACAATTTAGAACTTGAGTTAATGAAATATGTCACAATTAAGAGAGTGAAAAGGCAAGCCAGAGAATAAGACTATGTATTTAGAATACACATGTCAGAGAGAGGACTCAATATATAAAGATTGAGAAAGAACAGACTATGCAATAAAAAAATGAGAATATGACTAGGAAAAAAAATATCTTTCAATAGAAGATATTAAAGTTACAATTAAGCATCTAACAGTTATCTGACATCCTTAGTCACAACCACAACTATTTATCTTTATATTAACCAAATTATCCTAAAAAATAAAAAGAGAAAATACAAGAGGATATAGTGTTACTGAAACTCACATACATTGCTGATAGGTTTGTAAATTGGCACAATCACTTTTTAAAAAGTAAAGTTAAATGTATGCACATTCTGTAATGCAGCAGTGGTATTCCTAGAGATGTAACCAAATTAAATATGTATATCTTTACATCGAAAGAAATGTGTAAAATTATGTAAAGCAGCATTATTTGCAATAGCTCCAAATAGAAAATAGCTCAAATATTATCAACAATCAAATGGTTAAATAAATTGTGATGTATTCTTATATAATATTGGTTCGTAATCAAAATGAATAAATCATCACTTCCTGAGAAAGCAGGGGTGAATCTGACAGGTTGCTGCTATATCCAACAGTATATATAAATCTCAAAATTATCATTTTGAGTGGAAGTCAGAATCAAGTCTACATACGGTTCAGTTTAATTTATATAAATTTTAAAAACAAGAAAAAGTAATCTCTTGATAGGACTCAGAATAATGGTTATTTTAGGAAAGACGTCAAGGAAGGGATACAAGAAATGTTTCTGGTTTTTATGGTAATCTATATTTTGATGTGAGTGGTTCTTGCATAAGTGTGTTCACATTGTGAAAATTAAAGAAGCGATACATACATATGTTACGCATGCACTTTCTTTTCTGTGCATCTCACTTCAATTAAAATATTTTAAATAAAATGTTGGTATAACATTGCTTTGAGGAAGTTGTTATTCAAAAATAATTGCCATCTTTTATTAATAGGAAAATAAAATTATTCAAAAGTATTGTTGCTGCACTATTATATCAAGACATTCACCTCTAAGAAAGAAATTGAAGGAAGAAATGGAACGAGCATGCTTTTCTTGTTTTCTTTATCCAAATATTAGCTTTCATTGATGGGAAGGAGATATTTTTCACATAAATCATAATAAATATGTTTTGAGAAAAAAACAGACATTTTTACTATAAAACTCATTTGTTATCAAAACTTCACTCCTGCTTCAAAGCTTTTTTCATGTGTTGTATATTAAGTGTAGCTTCTCTAAGATCTCCAGTCAAAATAAATGATCTCTTCTGTTATTTCAGGGTACTTTGCTTGGTTTCTATTTTTTTAATTATTATAATGTAAGTCCAATTTCTGTTTTGCATCATACACCATACTTATTTGTTAAAACACCTTCTCCCTCATTGAATTCCTGCTATGTGTAAGGCAATAACAAGGACACAGATGAATAATGTGGAGTGTCTATCCCCTGGATTTTCACTTTAATGGAAAAGTATACACATTCAAAAGAAACTATGAATTTTATATTTTAACAAAAATCTATGATAACTACTACCATTGAGATGGAAGAAAGATACATTTGGACAAAATGCATCATAGAGCAAATCCTTTGATTAAGGTAGGGTTTGAGCCAAATCTAGGACTATAGTAAGTTGTTCCTTTGTTAGTTCATTTAGTCAATTATAAAAGATTTATTGAGTGTTTCTACATGCTCAGCACTGAGATAGATGCTAGAAATATGCAAATTAATAACATGCAGCCCCTGCCCTAGAGAAGTTCAGTTTAATGGTAGAAACCTATGCCTTGATATATAGTTACAACAGTGTGGAATGCATACATAAGAATTATATTTAAAGTGCCCTAAAAGCATAGAGGAAAGAGAAATAGTGGCTAGATGGTCAGTAGTCATAAAAACATCAGAAATTTTTTTCGATGAGTTTACAACACATAAAGCAGTACATTAAGTCTTTTCATTCTTAAGTTTTCTCATTTATTCCTAAACATCTCCAGTAGTCATTACTACTGGACTGACTGGATGAGGAAACCAAAAGACAAAGAGGCAAATTAGCTTGCTTAAGGACATATATTAGTAAGTCACAGATCTAGAATTATAAACTAAAATTAATTTATTCAAAGCTCTGAAAATACCATAATAACCTTTAATCACACAGACTCTGAAATGTTCCCTAAAGTGCTCCTTTTCCACCTTCAGGCATTAAAAGCAGTGACTGAAATAATTTATAAAACTCTATTGTGCTAATCACAGATGGGACTCGGAATTTTTCTAACCCAGATCTACTTCTACTACTGATCTATCAGTTACAGTGTTATAATTTTCTCCTCCCTGGGGAAGTCTTTATGATGTCAGAAGAGAGGTTCTGGGGAGGCCTGATAGCTGGCCTCAACCTATCCTGTCCTCTTGCCAGGTTCTTGACCCTACCACAGGAAAGAATTCAAGAGTAGAGTCACAGCAGAAGGTGAGAACATACTTAATGTAACAAATGAGAGAGACAGATTTCACAGAGTGTGGCCTGGCTACAGAGACTGAGAAGAATCCATACCAAGTATAATATAAAAGTAAGAAATACACACTTAGAGTGCAGACTGGCTCAGGAGAGTGAGCAGCCACTTGCTGAAAGTAAGTTTAATACAAAAGAAAGCATACACACCTCAGCCAGCAAAATGTAGGTTGACACCAGGAAAGTAAGCAATGACCCCTCCTCCTACTAGGATTCAGCTTTTATAGTTTCACTATCAAGTACATATTCATGTTATCTAATGAATATTCAACTAAGGGGATGATTTCCTGTTATGTAACATAACCTTGCACATGCTCAGTTGGTTTCCTTTCAAGGCATGCCCATTGGTCAAATTCTATCACATGCACTGAACACATTCAAGAATATTCTGTGTTCTTTAGCACTTGTAGTAGAAGGTCATTCAAAGGATAAACTCCACTTTACTGAGCATGCTCAGCTACTAGGATTATATAGTCCCTCTCTACTAAGCATGCTCTGCCCCTGGATTTGCATAAGCCAGCCTCTTGAGGTCTCAATTTCCCCATGTTGGTGCTGAAAATAGGTCTAACAAGCAACATTTACTCTTCTCTAGGGGAGAGCCTAGAGGAGTGGCCTGAGGCCTTGTGAAGTGGCTTGAAACCCAGAAGTGTGTTCTGAAACCCAAGCCCATGGAAACTGAGCACGTCCTATCTCATTTAGAGGGAGACAAACTCTGAGCATGAGTTAAGAAGGAGAGAAGTTGTGAAAGGTGGGACCTGGGCACATCCCCACCAAGGATAACAGACAGAGAACACAAATGACTAAAAGAAAGTGGTTTACTTATGGAATTTTAATTATGGCAATTCTAGAAACTCTAGAAAAGGTATATAAAAGGGGACGGTGACAAATGAGCCTGAGTAAGACTTCAACAAATGTGGATGTGGGTGGAGGGTATTCTGTATAAATAAAGTAGTGGCAGTAGTAAGCAATGCTATGACATTCTTACCTTAAAGCTAATAATGTGTGGAAGCAAAATGTCAAATGCAGAAATAGTGCCTTGCTTATAATATGTGTTTAATACATATTTATTGACTAGATTTTAGAAAGATTTTGCACAATGTTCACTAACATATCAGTATAAAAAATTCATTTAATGTTATTTGAAGCTTTTTTTTAATAAGGCAAGGGAATACACATGCTACACTTTTTTCAGGACTTCTGTTTCTTCTTTTAAATTTTATTATTAATCTTAACAATGCGTAGCAATGATTAGACATGTAATTTAGACATGTAGTAATATATTAAACCTCTACTTTCACAATTTATCTCTTGATTTTAGCATTTGGACTTAACATCTCAGGTTGCTAAAATTAGGAGTAAGAAATGTGCATTATAAATCTTAATTTATTTCATGTTTCATGAATTTATTAAATTTGAAGAATTTTAAGCCAGCATTGCTATTTTGTTATGGAAATCTGTTACGGAAACTTAAAGTTGATGTCTAAAAAAGAATTAAAGCATTTCAGATGGTGCAGCGCTTGCTGGAATCAAAGTGTGAGATACAGAGTGTAACAACCAGAGATGACAAGGACTCATGTTGCTGGAAAAGCCTTTCACTTCGATAAGATGTCTGCCACAATGCGTCCAAGAGTCTTTCACATTCAATGCAGGTAATTGTCATTTCGATATTTGCTCGCTCATGTGTTAATTGCAAAAGAAAACAAAACTGAACAAAAGATAATAATTTTATCTCTAAGGTGAATCAATGAGAATAAGCCTAAATTAGCTCATATAAATAAGATAGTAGAAAGCATGGGAAAAAATCTACAGGAATTCATAAACGCTAATTTTAGCTTATAATTTTAATGCATTTCCCTATAGAACTATTTAATCAGGAATAATGAAAATTAAGAGCCACTGGACAGCACTTCATTTCCAAAGAGCATTAGGAAAGTTAATATACTGTTACATGCTCCACTAGGCTCTGGGTCACTGGTGAGTGGGATCAAATACGAATCCACTGTTCTGATTAGCTATGAATCATGAGTCTGCAATCCCAAGGGTTGTGCTTTGGGTATTCTTCAAAGACATTGCTGTACAAACTGACTATCTATTAAAAGCTTTTCTCCAACATATATGACTCAGTTCAAAAGTGGAGAAACTTCATATTTTGTTAAGAAAAAATTAATAGGAATACCATCATTTTGAGGGAATACCTTAATGTTTGAATATCTAAACAGATTTTTACAGTATAACAATTTACTATAAATTTGTTTAGGTGTTAAACACCATCTCTGATGTTTCTAGTATAGTCTCTTTCTAAACTGAAACAAAAATTATCCTTTAACTATTTTACCTTTCTCTACACATTTTCTGAGTCCTCTGCCTTGGACAACATTTTCTTCCAACTCTGGATCACATTCACTGCCAACTTTTCTTTTTTTTATTTATTTATTTATTTATTTATTTTTTTATTATTTAAATTTTATTTTGTCGATATACATTGTAGCTGATTAATGCTCCCCATCACCAAAACCTCCCTCCCTTCTCCCTCCCCCCTCTCCCCCCCAACAATGTCCTTTCTTTTGTTTGTTGTATCAACTTCAAATAATTGTGGTTGTTATATCTTCTTCCTCCCCCCCCCCCGGTTTGTGTGTGTATGTGTGTATGTGTGTGTGTGAATTTATATATTAATTTTTAGCTCCCTCCAATAAGTGAGAACATGTGGTATTTCTCTTTCTGTGCCTGACTTGTTTCACTTAATATAATTCTCTCAAGGTCCATCCATGTTGTTGCAAATGGCAGTATTTCATTCGTTTTTATAGCTGAGTAGTATTCCATTGTGTAGATGTACCACATTTTCCGTATCCACTCATCTGATGATGGGCATTTGGGCTGGTTCCAACTCTTGGCTATTATAAAGAGTGCTGCAATGAACATTGGGGAACAGGTATACCTTCGACTTGATGATTTCCATTCCTCTGGGTATATTCCCAACCGTGGGATGGCTGGGTCGTATGGCAGATCTATTTGCAATTGTTTAAGGAACCTCCATACCATTTTCCATAGAGGCTGCACCATTTTGCAGTCCCACCAACAATGTATGAGAGTTCCTTTTTCTCCGCAGCCTCGCCAGCATTTATCGTTCATAGTCTTTTGGATTTTAGCCATCCTAACTGGGGTTAGATGGTATCTCAATGTGGTTTTGATTTGCATTTCCCGGATGCTGAGTGATGTTGAGCATTTTTTCATATGTCTGTTGGCCATTTGGATATCTTCCTTAGAGAAATGCCTACTTAGCTCTTTTGCCCATTTTTTAATTGGGTTGCTTGTTTTCTTCTTGTAAAGTTGTTTGAGTTCCTTATATATTCTGGATATTAATCCTTTGTCAGATGTATATTTTGCAAATATTTTCTCCCACTCTGTTGGTTGTTTTTAACTCTGTGAATTGTTTCTTTTGCTGTGCAGAAGCTTTTTAGTTTGATATAATCCCATTTGTTTATTTTTCCTTTGGTTGCCCGTGCTTTTGGGGTCGTATTCATGAAGTCTGTGCCCAGTCCTATTTCCTGAAGTGTTTCCCCTATGTTTTCTTTAAGAAGTTTTATTGTCTCTTTTCAATTTCACCTACATACCCCCTTATAATTTCTTCTCCTTGCATTCCCAAAATCTCCTACTGGCAACCACATATTTACTGTCTTTCATTATGGATTAGTTTACATTTTCTAAAATTTTATGTAAATGGAATTATATGTAAGTACTTTTTTTTTTCACTTTGAGTAATTATCTGTGATTGATCCATGTTGTGTGCATCAGTAGTTCATTCTTTTTCATTGCTTCATAGTCCTCCATGCTGTAAACATTCATACATATAGGCCAGGTATATAACACAATTTGTTTATCCATGCACTTCTTTTGGTTGTTTGCAGGTGTAGGCTATTACAAAAGAAACTGCAACAGACATTCATATCCATGTAGAAGCCATTTTAAGGACATATGCTTTCATTTTCCATGGAAAAATTTCTAGGAATGGAACACCTGCATTGTATGATAGATGCATATTTAAATGGAAAAAAACAAAAACAAAAACAAAAACCTGTGAAACTGTGTTCCAAAGTGGTTGTAGCATTTTACCTTACCACTAGTAGTGTATGAGAGTTTCAATTTCTCCAGGTTCTTAACACTTAATAAGTTTTGTTTTTGTTTGTAGCTTTAGTTTTTCTAGTAGATATGTAGTGTTAACAAATTATGGTATTGTGGTCTTAATTTGCATTTCTCTTATGATTACTGTTAGGTCCCTGGAACTGAGAACTTGCCTTTTAGAAAGCCCTTGCCCTTCGGTTTTGTTTTTCTAAGTTTCCTTCCTCTAAGTTTCTATCTCCCTAAGTCTCTGTTCCCACGAGCAGGCTGAGCAAGCTGTCCCTAGAGTAACACTGTAACTGTTTCCAATGGTTAGGCCAAGATTCTGTCTCCCTAAGTCTCTGTTCCCATGAGCAAGCTGTACTCGGTATGGAACAATTGTAACCATCTTCCTAGGCTTGGCCAGATGTTAATCTTAACCCTATAAAAGAAGAAACCCAACTGCCTCTGGGCGCTGATGTCATTTTAGGCTCAGCCTGGCAGGTCTGCGTGCCACTTGCTAATAAAATCTTCTTTTTTTCCTTTACCTGGCTAGCATCTCCTTCCTCGGCGACCTTAAAATTACTGGTGTTGTCTACATAGCATCATAAGATCTCCATAACTACTGTGATTGTTCAAGCACTGTGTGTGTGTGTGTGTGTGTGTGTGTGTGTGTGTGTGTGTGTGTGTGTGCGCGCGCGCGCGCGCGCGCATATATAGTGCATACATACACAGACACAAGCTCATATGTATTGTTATGAGCTTTAGCTATGGACTGAATTGCGTCCCACAAGAAAGATATTGTGAAACCCTAACCCCCAGAACCTCAGAATGTGACCTTATTTGGAACTAAGGTTGTCTCTCATGTAATTATTTAAGATAAGGTTATATCGAAATAGGGACTCAACTAAAGCAGGACTGGCATTTTTAATAAAAGAATGTCATGTGAAGAGACTGAGACACAGAGAGAACACCATGTGAAGATGAAGGCAGAGAGTGAGGTGACTTGTCTACAAACCAAGACTGCCAGCAAACCACCAGGAGGTAAAGAGAAGTGTGGAAAAGATTCTCCCTCATAGCCATCAGAAGATATCAATCCTGCTAACACCTTGATCTTGAACATCTAGTATCCAGAACTGTGAAGTCACCCAGTTGGTACTGTTTTGTTACAGCAGCCAGTAGGAAACTATACATATGCATATGTAAGAAAAGTAGAAAAGTTTAGTCAGGATCTCTCACCTCGCATCTGTTACAAATAGGCAAGATTCAGCACATTTGCTAGAAACAAGTTATAAAAGCAGTGTAACTGCACATGTGTGCCCATTTACTGATTCAGCATGATTGTTGTAATTATGTAATGCTTGGCTTGTGGCCACTATTGCGTACTAAGAGCATAAAGATAACTGCTCTGAACCGCTGGTAGGCAGAGCTCATGTCTGAGGATAAAGCATGTCTGTGAAGCTCACATCTGAAGAATAAAGTATGTCTACTTTGCATAAAGCTGCAAGAGTCTTCTTTCAATTACCTGACTCACAGCCAGCACAGGAAGGGGTAGAAGGATCTGAGATCCAGCTGACAGCATACATGCATATACACATATACACACATACATATTCTTCTAGACACAGGTTTATAGGAGATTTGTGATTTTTAAATGTTATCTCTCGATCTGTGACTTGTGTTTGTATTTTCTTTATAGTATCTGAGTAGAAATTTCTCATTTTGAAGTCCAATTTGTAATCTTTAATAGATTTTGCTTTTTATTTATCATGTAAGATTTTTTTTGCCAACTCAGACATTTATTAGTTTTCTGTTTACAATTTAATTGTCTTTTCCTGCTTATTTCATATTTAATTCACTTTGCCTTTTCTTGATTATTGAGGCAAACATTGGGGTTGATCTGAAAAATTTCTTTTCTAACCCATGCTCTGAATATTGCTTTAGCAAATTTCAAATTGTTGTTAAGTTTTCAGTATCATTTAGATAAAAATATGTTTAAATTATCTTTTTAAAAATCTGAACAAAAGGTTATTTAAAAGTATATTATTTGGTTTCTAAATATTTGCTTTTATTTTGCATTCCCCACTCACCTTCTGCCTGATCAGTGTCAAAGGAGACCAGCTAAATCCGATTTAAATATGATCAACGATATCATATACCAAAAATGTAAGGGTTTCAAACAAAAATTACTCATTTTACAAAGTACAAAGGAAAAATCTCAACTTGAATGAGAAAAAAGACAGAGATGACAACACTGAGATTACAGAGATGTTAAAATTACCTTTCAAGGATGTGAAAGCATCTATCATAAAACTGTTTTAATAAAAAATCATGGAAATGCTTGAAACAAATGAAAAAATGGAAAGTCTCAGCAAAGAAACAAAATATGAACTATTAAAATATTAAAACCAGAAAATGTAAGAAAGTTTAAGAAATCAATGGATTGGTTAACAGAAGAATGAAGTGTGTTGAGGAAACAGTCACTAAACTAAGGAACCTAAAATGGAAATTACCCAAACTAAACAACAGTAAGAAGGTAGACTAAAAAATAAGAGCAGAGTCTCAGGGAGATGTTGGACTATATAGTAGTTCCCGCTTATCTGCAGGGATTATGTTCCAAGACACCCTGTGGATGCCTGCAACTGAAGGTAGTATCTAACCCGACTGCTATCAGTCAGAACACATTTCCATTCATGTCTTCCATCCACAAATGTAATGCCTTTTCTGTCTTAACTAAACACTTATCACACACTGTGGCTGTAACTTTTGCAGTTGGACATGCAAGAGCAAAAATAAAAGACAAATTTCTTTTTCTTCCTTCACAATTTTACACATAGAAGATTGGTTCTTACCATAGATGTTAGCAACCTTAGCATACAATTTTTTTATTATTAACTCAAGAACTTTCACCTTTTTTACTTAAAGGAGGTACTTTGCAGCTTCTTTTTGGCATATTCAAATTGCCTGCATCACACCTCTTGTGGTCTGAAGCCATTGTTAAGTACAATCAGGGTTACTGGAACATAACTACTGCAGTATCACAACCTTCAATCTGATAACCAGGAAGACTACTGAGTAGCTGATGGATGGGTGGTGTATACAGTGCGGAGACACTGGACAAAGGGATAATTCATGTCCCAGGTGGAATGGAGCGGGATGGCTTGAGATTTCATCACGCTACTCGGAATGGCGTGCAATTTAAAGCTTATGAATTGTTTATTTCTAAAATTTTCCATTTTATATTTTTGAACAGCAATTGACCACGTGTAACTGAAACCATGGAAAGTGAAACCTTGGATGGGGGGAATAGTGTAACTACATATCTGACATTTGTATCGTTAGAGTCCTGGAAATGAGGATAAAAGAATGGGGCTGAGAATGTATCTGAATAAAATATGGCCAAAAGACATCTACAATTTGGCAACAGACATAATCCTACAGACTCAAGAAACTAGGAAAACTCCAAATAGAATAATGTCAAAGAAAACCATACCAAGACACATCACGGTGAAACTTCTGAAAACCAAAGACAAAGAAATAAAAAAACCTTGGAAGCATTGAGAGCAAAACAGTACCTTACGTATGGGAAAAAACAATTTGAATGACACCAGATTTCTCAACAACAAATCATAGAAATTAGAAAAAGCTGGCATACAATTTTTCAAATACCGAAAGAAAACTACTGTCAAGCTAGAATTCTATATCCAGGGAAATACCATTCAGGATGAAGGAGAAATCAAGACATTGTCAAAAAAGAAAAATTGAAAGAACTTGTTGCCAGCAGACCCAACCCTTTCCATTACTGTTTATTTCTCAATTAGAGAATCAATGTCTCACAATCTCCATCTAGAGGATCATGTGCAAATGACCTTATTTTTTACTTCCCCAAAACTCCTGGCAACATAACATATGTTGAACTTCAAAAAACTAGCTGTTCAAGAACATTTTGCCATTTTCATTATTAACAGAAATGGCTCCACATTCAATTTTGCTCTTAGCTATTTTGTCCCCTCTGGGCTACAGGTAGGAATCTTAGAAGAAGAAAACAGTATTAATTAATTAATTTATTTAGGAAGAGTTAAGGCTTCACTATAATATCCACACAGTAGTAGCTACCACATAAATATAACTAAAATAGAGAAAAAATTCAAAACTTAAGGAGATAGGGGAAAAGTTAAAAAAAAAAAATATATATATATATATATTAGATAGCCAGAGAATAATTTGAGGCAACTTAAAGGCTTTGCAGTTTTCCGCACCAAAACAAGAAATAACAACACTGCAATATATTAGTAAAATAAAGTAACAAATCGTGTTTGTTTTCTATAATGTATAAATTTTTATTAATTAGTTAAAATACAATAACTGGGATTAATAATATATAGACTACTAAAAAAATTCACTTAAACATTTTCCATCTTCATAACAAATGCTACCTTTTGTTCCAAATAGCAAGTTTGTTTCCCTATGCCTCTTCTTTATGTAGTGTCTCAGTTTAATGAATTAAATCTGGAAAAGCATAATATAATATAATGATGTTTTTAGAATTTTAAAAATTTATTTATATATGCATATTTTTTGTAATTCAATCATAATTGATTATATAATTTGAAAGGTACAGATTTGAAGTATCAATACATGTGTACAATATGCGGTGATCAAGTCACGATAAACAGTATACTCATGTTTATAAAATGTAATCAATCTTTGTGACTATTAAGTAATTTCTTGCTAACTCCCTCCCCGTCCCCCTTTCCCACCTGTAATAACCACAGTTCTGTCCTCTTTTGTTCTGAAAGTTCAATATATTATTGTGATTTTTTTCTTTCCTTCCTTCTTTCCCTTTCTTCCTTCCTTCCTTCCTTCCTTCCTTCCTTCCTTCCTTCCTTCCTTCCTTCCTTCCTTCCTTCCTTCCTTCCTTCCTTCCTTCTTTCTTTTAGCTCCCACTTCTGAGTAAGGACATGCAGTATTTCTCTTTCTGTGCCTGGCTTATTTCACTTAGCATAATTTTCTCTAGGCTCTTCCACGTTGCTACAAATGCAAATTTCATTTTTTTATGGCAGAATAGTATTCATTGAGTATATATACCACATTTTCCTTAACCAGCCGTCTGTTTATGGACATGTAGGTTGGTTCCAACTCATGGCTACTGTTAAATGGAGCCGCAATAAACATGGGAGTGCAGGTATCCCTTCAACATGATTTCCATTCCTTTGGATATACACCTAGCAGTGGGATTACTGGATCATATGGCAGTTCTATTTGTAGTTATTTGAGGAACCTCAAAACTGTTTTCCATAATGGCTGCAGAAATTTACAGTCCCACCAACAGTGTAGGAGGGCTTGCCTTTCTCCATATTCTCGTCAGCATTTGTTATTCTCTGTCTTCTTGATAATAGCCAGTCTATCTGGCATGAGATAATATCGCTATGTGGTTTCGTTGCATTTCTCTGGTGCTGAGTGATGTTGAGCATTTTTTCATGTGTCTGTTGGCCATTTGTATACCTTCTTTTGAGAAATGTCTATTTAGCAACTTTGCCCATTTTTAAATTGGGTTAGTTGTTTTCTTACTGTTGAGTTGTTTGAGATTTTTGCACATTCTGGATATTAATCACTTGTCAGATGCATAGTCTGCAAATACTTTATCCCATCTGTAGGTTGTCTTTTCACTCTGTTTATTGATTTTTTTTTTTTCTGTGCAGAAGCTTCATTGTTTGATATAATCCCATTTGTTTATTTTTCTTTTGTTGCCTGTGCTTTTGGGGTCATATTCGCAAAAGTGTTTGCCCAGTCCTACATCCTGAAGTGTCTCCTCCATGTTTTCTTTTACATGTTTTATAGTTTCAGGTCTTATATTTAAGTCTTTAATCCATTTCGAGTTAATTTTGGTATATGGCAAGAGGTATGGACCTACTTTCATTCTTCGATATATGGATGTCCAGTTTTCCCAGCACCATTTGTCAAAGAGACAATCTTTTCTCCACTATATCTTCTTGCTGCCTTTTTCAAAGATCAGTTGGCTATAAGTATGTGGGTTGATAATTAATATGCCATAGAAAATATTATATGGTTAAGTAGTTTTAATTTTCTATATTTCCCAAATATAACATAATTTTTATAATTTGTGCTTCAAAGAAAATAGCTAAATTCTAGTTCCATTTAATTTATAGCAATTTAAAATGTTTAGGTCTATTTAAAGAATGTTTTAGAAATCTTTTAATTCTAATAAATGAATCAGATGGGAGTCTGATTATGTTTGATTCTATCAGAAAGATGTGGTAGTGAGTCTTATAGAACCCTTTCAGTTTAAGGTAAAAAAAAAAAAACAGCATCTGACCACAAAGAAAAGGTTCAGATAACTTATTCTCAGTCTTTTTAATACATGTTCTCTCCTGTTAAATGCCTAATATTCCCAAAGGTAAATAGTACAGCACTTTTTTCTCTATTTTCAGAAAGCAAACGTTTTAGATCCCTGATCTTGGAGAAATTGAGTGATGACTTAACCTTCAAATCAAATGCTATATAACACAGACATTTGAAAATACAGCTTCAATGTGATTTTATCAGGATATTAGGTTTCATTTTTTGTAATGTTTGGAGATTAATTGTGTTGTTTATAAAGGCCAATGAAATAAGCAAAGTTTATAGTGAAACCATTTGAAGAAGTTTTTCTCTTTGATAAACTGATTCTTTATCTTGATTAAGCTTCATTCTTTATTCCACAGATACTAAAGTGGGTGGATCCCACAGACAAATTCAGATTTTTCAATAAATTCAGTTTAAACTAACCTGCTCCTCCAGGCATCTGATTTGGATTAAGTTTGATAAAATCCAAGGGAAATATTAAGCTTTCTGTATTCCAAGAGTTAAACTTTAATTACATAGACCTTTGAGTCCAGAAGCAACTTAACATTGAAACTTTTCTTTGGATTGTAAATTCCTATATTAATGTCTTCAGATGATTCAACATTTTTTGTTCAGACAAATAAGAACCAAATAAAGTTATGGATATCTGAATATATGATAGAGAATAATATTTGAATCAAGTTTTTGAATCATTTTGAACCTAAATTCTTAAAAAATTGTAATATACTATGAAAAAGTCTGTTTCATTTTTACTTATCAGTTATACTTAAATCTTAGTTCCCTCAATAAATTCTTCATAGTTTTGTGTCAATAAATAGTTATAAGTGGAGTAATTACTTTATATAGTTCAGTAAAACTAGCAGTGTCTGGAAGACTCTGCATAAGTATTTTTAAAACCATAGACCTACATTAAAGTGTCTAGAACCAGTAAATCTTGAGAGAGAAAAGGTGGAAGGCCTTCAACAAAGGATTCTGTGTAAGTTTAACATGACTCATTGCTTGGCAGAATATTTAAAACAAAATACCCTGGGAGGACAAAAAAATATCCCTTTTGAAACTCCCAGTTGTTGTGTATACTCAGTAGGTTTCAGAGTGAGTAAAGTAAGCTGGGAAGCCAGTATCTACTGAGCCTTTAATTCCAGAGCTACATGACAGGGATCCTAAAATTTGTCATAGAAGAGTTTGGAAGAAAGTACACTCAGGTCAAGAAAAGAAAACCTATAACCTCAGCTGTTACTGTTAGTGGAAATTCTACTGTTAGTGCAAATTCAGAAGAATTAGAATTTGATAGCGAGAAAATATATGCTGATATCACACACTAACCCATAAATTTTAATGTGGTTGAATGCTGTTCTTTTAAATTTTAATGCATTAATATATTTCTAGACTACTGTGTGTGCACAGGAGATAGGATATTAGGAAGAGTACAAATTATAGGGCATATCAAACATTGTGTTTTAAGTTACACTCTGGGCCTTGGGAGCCTGCTGCAGATGATGGCAATGTTTGACCATAAATCAGATAAAGAGCAACAGCATTGACTGTGCTTTATTCATTTTCTAGCTGTAATGTCTTGGTTATGTTACCAAACATCTTTGAACCTCAGTTTTCCACATATAAGAAATAATATCATACTATTTTCTATAGAGGGTTGTTAAGAATGAAGGATAATACTGTATATATGAGAAAACCAGCAAGAAGTAGTCAAACGGAAGGTAACTTTTGGTAATATAATTGATTATGAATTAGTGATAATGTATTTTTAATAATTAAATACACCATCACATAATTTACTCGGTATAGGTCTACATCTTTTGTCATTCTTTTGCATAAAAACTAATTCATGTGTTTACCAACTAGTTCACTTCTTGTTCAGTTTTTACACTTTTGACCTATTTTCTCTCATGGTACAAATTCAAGGTGTTGAGTGATTTCCTACCATTTGCCTGTCTTTTGTTCTCGTAGTTGGGATTCAAATTTTGAAATGTGAGTGAATACTGTTCACCGTTCTCTTTTGCACACATTGCACTGATACTTTGGGCAAAGTTTAATCTGAGTATTTGCTCCACATAAATCTCTTCTGAATTTTTAGATAAGCACTTGTAAAAAATTTTTTAACGTATCGTTTCTCCATACCATCAGGCTGCCGTGTGCTGCCTCATGCCAAGCCTTTATCTAAACTCAGCTTGTAACATGTTCTTTTTTTTTTTTTTTTTGTGGGTGGGAGGGGTGACAGCATTGTATCTCATGAATATTCTTAATAAGTGAAAATAAATAAATAAATAAAATAAAAGCAGTGAGAATGGTTCTCTCTGAAAGATGAGAAAAGACTGAGCAAACTAAAAAAAAAAAAAACAAAGAACAAACATATTCTTTCATTTCAGTACTTGTAAAGATTTCTGACTCCTAATTTGGAAATATTCTATGGGAAAATTTGTATGTCTAATCTTTGGCAAATTCTGATCTCCTGGTGAATTTGTTGCAAATTCAATAAAATCTGTGTATAGGTAATGATCCCAATTTTTTAAATTTTTGTTTTACAAATAATGTAGCAGAAACCCATTTGTAAGTCATTTGTTTTAGTATATTAAAGAGAGTGAATTTTTGAAGCTAACAGAGGCAACCTGAGATTAATAAACATATCAACAATGCTGCCCCTTTTCTGTGCTTTCAGAAAGCGTGAACTCTGTTTAATGGACGCACTTGACAGTAGCAATCCATTATAAGTGCTTTAAAAGCAGACATAAGTAAAACGACCTAAACCACATCCATTGTTAATAATTGATGTTTATTCATCATTGGAAATTATTGATTATAGGCTTAAAAGGAAGTTCTTTGTGTACTGATTTTGAGGCCTTTGCCTTGCTATATAGCCAACTGCGAGCAATATGAACTTAATGGAAGTGTGTCACAATTCTTAAAAAATTAAGTAGCCATTAAAGAAATGAGGTGCAATGTGAATCCACGGCCTCTTGTGGAATAGAAGAAACAGATTGTCCTTGAGGAGATATCATGAAAGAATTCCTTTTTGATATCTATATTTTTTAAACAGTTGAAAGTTGTTACTAATAATGCAGTAACAATTGAGAACTGTTTTACACTAGAGGTTTTAAACAGGTGCATCCTACATTTTATAACTGTAAATTAAAACTGAATTTTATCTATTGTTTGGAATATGAATCATGCTGTTTGAAATGTTTATTCTGTTTGTTTTGCTCATGGCTCCAAACACTATTTTATTCTATGACATAACAGGGGCCTACAAATAAGCTAAGAGTGGGACATTAATGAAATGGTTTCCATGCTTGCTGTGTCCTCTCAATATGAGAAATGATACAAACAATGGGAGAAATGAGTTATGAGGGAGGACATACTAGGAAAGACACTACTCTGTGATATATAAAACTCTAATTTTAGGCGTAATTTAAACAATTATACTTGCATTCTTATGTTGGATTTATAATTCATTAGCTTGTGATATCTGACTTGTCACAAAGCCTGTTGTTTCACATATGTAAAATGAGGGAAGGTAAAAAAATTGTCAACTTTCTCACAAGAGGTTGCAAATAGTAAGTGACATGTACAGGTAAGCTTATCAAAAAGTATGCAAATTGAAAAAAAAAGGTGGAGTGTTATTACTACTGCACTAGAACTAACATGGGATATGATGGGACATCACAAATATAGAAAAATTGGTTAAAAGCAATTATAAAAGTGGTTTTAATATGTGAGAATAGTCATCAGTAGTTTTGAATGTCAAGCTGTTAAGATAAAGTCTTTGGAGGAATATGAGATAGAATATTGAAACCAAATTGTTTCATTGTGAGGAACTTAGCCTGTTGGAAACATAAGCAAAAGACTAATAAAATATGTGTATCTTTCTATTATTCACCCCTACTATTTTCTATGAGTGCATAAAATGTGTCATTTTTTAAAAGTGAAAAATGTAATGCCATATTCTATGTTCATAATATCAGCAAGCACATATATATGCACATGCATATGCTAAAATATACATTTGTGTGTGGAAATATATTCTGTAAGTATAGTGGCAGATATCTGAAATACTGCTTTCATGAGATGGTGGTAGGGTGAAAATAAATAGAGTTTGCAATGAGATATATCTGTATTTACATTCTAACCCTAATGCTTATTAACAGTTTAATTTTGTATGTTATCTATTACCATTAGTTCACTGAAGTCTAATTCTCTTATTTTTAAAAATTTAAAGAAAAGATGGAGATGAGAATATTTAGCATGATGCCTGTCCTGTAATGATTGCTCAATAGTCCTAACAAGCTACCCATATTTTCTTAAGACTTCCTATATGTAGTTGTGATAAACATTATTTAATGAACAAACTTTCTATTACAGTTTATAGTTTTAAGAACTTTTTTCTCATTGATGTCTCACAATAACCCTCTTAGAATGTTTTTATATACAATAAAAGAAAACACATCTTTTATTGGCTTAAACTATGAATGGATTTTATTGGCTCAATGATTAAATGTCCAGAGACAGGGGAGCTTTAGCCTGGTTTGATCAGGGGTTCAGGTTCATTTACATATGATTTTCTTAGTTCTATTCTTTTTTGTCATTTTAGTTCAAGATTATGTTCCTCAACGTGGAAAAATGACTGCTATGCATAGGTTCTATGTCTGCATTTCACATCATCCAGAAAGAGTTTCCACGTCTCAAAAAAATATTGAACTTTGTGTTGATGGGGCACCCCTGAAGAGCAGAAAAATTCCTTTGGGTTAGCCAAGAATTGAACTGTCTGAACAGATCTCTCTGATAGTGGATATGATAATGTTCCTATTGGTTTAGAATCCAATGCAGGAGGTGGGAGTAGAATGAAACGGATCCAAATCATATGCCTGATCCATAATGGAACAGATGCTGGGGTAACAATTGTAGTGTTCAAGTGAAACCCTGTGGGACATGTAGGAAAAAATCTGCCTACTTCCTTATCTCTGGTATTATGGTACTTAGGGGAACTTCTAGATTATTCATACAGCTTTCTTATTAAAGTGTAGAGTGTTTGAATGACTTTACTTCTTCAAAGTAATATACATTTTTTTTTTAGTAAGGCTGATTCTAGATTACATGCATTTGACTGCAAAATGTTCCACCTATAACCGTGATCCCTTACCTATTGATGCTGGACCTCAGAATTAAAGAGAAGTACGGAGTTACTCTAAGGTATTCAGTAGTCTATCTGAATATCAAACATGATTTACATGCTGAATAAATAAAATAATAACCATTATCACATGTAAGTTATTGTCATTAAAATATGTCCTCATTCTTTAAAAGACTTGAAGCTATTGCACTGCTACATGCACCACTTCAGATGAAATATTTTCAAAAAATTTATGGGAAGCTAATTCTGTGTTGTAATTCTTTTCTCATAGACATTTTTTTTATTAGTACAAGGATATATGCATTCAATTTCAAACAGAAATTGTGATATAGTTCATGCACTATAATTATCAGTTGCAATGACAAGTACAAACCAATATTTATGTGATCTACATGTTCATGAAGTTTAAATTGTATTAAACATATTATATTACATTCACAACTGGAAATATTGGAAGCACTGTTATAATTTAGTGCCAGGAGGAAGAATATACATTATCAAATCTCTATTACTACCTAGTTGATACTAAAACCTCAGTCCAAAATGTTTGAAAGAGTACTTTTACAATGTATTTTAACATAAATTTAATACTAAGAAAATCAATTAATCATCACAGTTAGTACATGACAATTCATGCATGACTAGCACTGCTTTCTGTCAGTCTGTCTTCCCTTTCTAATAATTTTTTTAAATTTCAAAATTAGTGGAAATAAAATACCACATGAGCTATCTATTGTTGCATATAAGTTACCCCAACACTTAGTGATTGAAAACACCAAAATTTATTATCCCATAGTTTCTGTGTGTTAGAAATCATGGTGTAACCCACTGAGTGCCCCCGTCACGAAGTTGAGCAAGTGACACCTGTTACCTTCTCCGGAAAAGGAATCCCACCACATGCAGGAGAGCAACTAGCATTACAATGTCTGCCAGCAGGAGCAGCAGTCCCAGGATGTCTATCCATGCCATATTCAGGATCACCGAGAAGGATAAGACTCACACAGACACTGGACGAAACAATGATTTACCCACACAGAGAAAAGGCAGGGCAAGATTAGATTCAATAGTGGGCATCAGCCCCCCACAGCCAGGCGATTGTGTCCCAAAGCCAATGCGGGGCAATGGTCTGCCCATACCCCTCTTGTTTTACAGATGAAAGACCCGGAACCTGTCTCTATGAGATCTCAAATACAGAAAGCTGGGGCTGTGACATGGCCATGCTCAAGCAGAACTAAGGAGCACACATTGAGGCTGGAATAGAGGAAGATATTCCCACACAAGGCAATGAGTCCAGCACAGGCTGTGAGGGCTCTTCATCTCTTGGTGAGGAAGTGTTTCTGGCCTGAGGCCCATTGTTATGTGGCTGAGCAGGGGTGGAAAGACTGCCTTTCCTAACATGTCATAAAGTTATATTCAAGCTGTCTGTTGCAGCTGCAGTCTCCTTTGAAGCCTCAACAGGGGGGCAGCCACTTCCAAGCTCACTCACATGGTACCCTGCATGCCTCTGTCCCTCTTCACATTAGCCTCTCCACAGGGCTGTGTCACAACATGGTACCAGGCTTCTCCAGAGTGAGTGATCTGACAGAGTGAATGAGTGAGAACACCCAAGAGAGAATTTATATTCTTTTTATAACTACTTGGAAATCGCATCCCATCACTTTTGCTGTATTCTGTAGGTTAGAAGTGAGTCAATCGTTCAAGTCCATAAACTAAGGAGGGAATCACACAAGGGTATGCTGTAGTGGATTGAATTATGTCCTCCCAAAACTCACTGAGGCTTAAATTGTCTCCCAAGTTTTACATATTAGAATCTTAGCCCCCACTCTGACAGTTAAGAGGGTGGGAAATCCTGTTATGGTAATTGAAAGGTGGAACCTTGAAGAGGTGAATGGATTGTAAGACTGTGCAGTAGTGAATGGATTAAAAATGGTGTTTGGGGCATGGTTCTGAGGGCTTTAAAAGAAGAGGAAAGTCTGTCTCTCTCTGCTCTCTCTTGCTTCCTCTCATCATGTGATCTACTTGTACCGGCCGGCTGCCTGCTGCTTTCCTCCATGACTAGAAGCAGCCTGAGGACCGCACCAGACACAACTGCCCCAGAATTGTGAGCCAAATAAACTTCTGCTCTTTATAAATTGCCCAGGCTCAGGTATTCTGTTACAGCAACACAAAATGGACTAATACGCATGCATACCAGGTGGTAGAAATCTTTGGAAACCTTAGAGGCTGCTTAGCACTATTTGCCCTCTGGCCTCCAATAATTCACAGCCCTTTCATGTGCAAACTTCACTCAGACTTCCTCATGAGCCCCAAAAGTCTCATCCAACTATGGCAGTACTAGCTGAAAATCCTGAATCTCATCATGTAAATCAGGTCCAGGTATGGATGAGGCTCCTCCTGCATAGTTCTTTAAGTGCAGTTTCTTATGCACCATTTCTTTTTATCCGAAGACCTCAACAATTAAATAGATATGTTTTGTGTATTCTGCACACCCAGTGTCTGTACTGGATTTGAAATATGGGCAGTCCTGTTCAAAAACAGAGAAAATAAATGGCACAGCATAGTCATTGGATCACAGCAATTCTGAAATCTAGCCAGGCAAAATTTCTTGATTAGGTCTCAATGCCTGGAAATTATTCTCCGGTTTTGGCTCCACACTCTGGGCTCTTGGTTCCTGCCTCTGAGTCTTCTTTATTTTTTTCATTAAAAATATCAAATATTTGCAGCTGGGCAGCTTTCTCAGACTGCTTTCTCCAGTACAATTCTGGGGTTCCAAAGATTGCTTCACATTCTGTACCTTCTCCGTCACCCTCAATCCAAACTGGCAGTGTCTGTCCACTTCTGACTTTCAGTCTTCTGTGAATCTTCCTTGGATTTACTGTAGTAGACAAAAGCTGTACTTGTTTTCAAAAATCTGTTTGTCTGATAGAAACATGCTGAAGTTTCCTAAAAGTTTTATATTGTGGTTGAGAGGATCTGGGAGGGGGGATACATTAACCTCTTTTGCGTACTTGAATATTACTTTGAAGTACCACATTAAGAGAGAGACAGAGAGACACTTAAGTTGAAATCCATCATCTTTCTCTAGTCTAATCTTGGAAGTGACATCCCATTACTCTACTGCATTCTATTTATTAGAAGTGAGTCTCTAAGTCCTTCTATACTCAAGGTGGGGGTACACAAGGGTGTGAATACAAGTAGACCAATATCATAGTGGGCTATCTTAAAGGCTGCCTAACTCAAATAATACGTACAGATTTTAATAAAAGTTAAGACCAGTGGCAAAGATAGAGCGCAACCCATTTAAGTGTACTTATTTACATTTGGATGATGAGTTATAAAAGTTTAAATACATAATAATATGATGTAGTAAAAATAAATAAATAATAGAAGAATTTTGTCATCATTTTGTTAACGGTCTTGCCTCCAAATGTATTTTCAACTTCTTTCAAGATGGTGTTACTCTTTAGGTGTACAGTCTAGTCTCTCTGTTAAAAGTAAAATATAAATTTGTTAGCTTAAATATTTAAAGAATAATTTTTGGTTAGCTCCTTATCAAACAATGATTATACAATTTATTATCCAAACTGGGCATCTCTGAGAGTTCAATAATTAATAATTATCAATAATAATGGATTATATATATTAGTATTGTGATTTATCAGTATGTAACAAAATAATTATGATGAAACAATGAGACTAAACTAGGACTAAGGCTGTCCCATGCAAACTAGGACATAATTATGGTTACCTTACATGTACATAATACTACTTGATTATATATCTCTTTCCCATATTGCCGTAGACACAATAAAATCTAATTTTTTTCTTTCTAAAATTTATTTTCTACTCATACTACTTATAAAGCTACATTGTAAAATAAATAAACAGGAATTTAAAAGAATTTTTAAATTAAGGTAGACCAGAATTTGTTCATAATCCAGCCAAGGTTTAACTCAACATTGAACACAAATCTCACTTTATTTAAGAAAAAATAATGATTTAATTGATAATGCATTTTTGAAAGGGGTACAATATTTTCAACTTTTTTTCCCCTATGGAACACATTATGCTTTTAAAGATTGAAGGCTTTGCTCTCTTTCCCACTTTAAGGAAAGAGTAAGCTTGCATCTTCAACTACTTGTTAATCCAGTGTACCTTTGTAGACCTTTAGAGATGGAATACAGTTTCACAAAGGATGGAATTACCATAATTAAAGTAGGTCCAAACATGAAAATGATTGTTAAATTTCATTATGGCAGAGAGCCAAATGACAGTGTGCAGCTTAAGTCTTCTCTCCTCCCCTATAATTCGTCGTTCAGTTTATGCTACTCAGTGAAATAGACAATGCTTTAGTACTTGTTATATGAATTGTAAGGCACATATAAATTACTAAAACTTCCCATATTAAGCAATTTAAAAACACTCAAAACCATGAAATTACTAAAGGAAGCATAGGGGAAATCCTCTAGGAAGCAGGACTGGGCAAAGGCTTTATGAATAAGACCCCAAAAGCACAAACTACAAAAGGAAAAATAAACAAATGGGATTATATCAAACTATGAGGCTTCTGCACAGCAAAGGAAACAATCAAGAGTGGAAAGACAACCTACAGAATGGGAGAAAATATTTGCAAACTATACATCTGGCAAGGGTTTAACATCTAGAATACACAAAGAAAACAACTACACTTTAAAAAAAAAACAACAAGCAATCCAATTAAAAAGTGAGCAAAAGAGATGAATAGACATTTTCCAAAGGAAGACATACAAATGGCCAACAGGTACATGAAAAATGCTCAGCATCACCAGTCATCAGAGAAATGCAAATCAAAACTACATTGATATATCATCTCACCCCAGTTAGACTGGCCAGTATGAAAATGACTGTGAATAACAAATGCTGTTGAGGATGTGGGGAAAAGGGAACTCTTCTACACTCTTGGTAGGACTGTAAATTAGTACAGCCACGATGGAAAACAGTATGGAGATTCCTCAAACAACTACAGGTAGAACTACCATATGATCCAGCAATCCCATTCCTGAGTATATATACCCAAAGGAATGTAAATCATCTTGTCGAAGGGATACCTGCACTCCCATGTTCATTGCAGCTCTATTTACAATAGCCAAAATATGGAACCAACCTAAATGTCTTTCCACTGGTGACTGGATAAGGAAAATGTGGTATATATACACAATGAAATACTACTCCGCCATAAAAAAAATTAAATTCTGCCATTTGTAGCAACATGGATGAGTCAGGAGAAAATTATGTTAAGTGAAATAAGCCAGACAAGGAAAGAGAAATATCGCATGTTCTCATTCAAAACTAGGTGCTAAGAAAGAAGGAAAGAATGAGAAAGAAAGAAAAGTACACAATGATTTGTTGAACTTTCAGAAAGAAAGAACAAACTAAGGTTACTAGAAAAGGAGAGGAGGGAGGGAGGGGGATTTGGGGAGGGATAAGTAGGGTCAAGGGCATAAAGAAAAAATCACAATTTGTAATAATGAATGTGCTATTAATAAGAAAAAACTGAATTTTTTATTTCTCTCATGTATATGTGTATTAGGTAAGGTTCTTTTGTTTGAAAGCCTAAGTCTAACAAGTAGAAAGAGAAATATTAATAGAGGCTTACAAGATAATTTCACATATTCTCTAGTAGGAAAATAGGTGCAACTCGAGCTTATACACATCTAGTCTGGCCTGTGTTCTTTACTAGTGTTCTTTCTCCATCTTTTTGATTTGCTTATATCTATGTATCACCTTAATCCTTTCTTCATGCATGTAGGATTACCTACATGTACTACAACATATGCTTGCTGAGAGTTCTTAATTTTTACTCTTGTATTAGCTGGTTATCACTGTGTAATGAATCACCCCAACAGTTAATGGCATAAAATAATGATGACTTATTTCAGGGATTGGGTAACTTTTTTTGGAAGGACTATATAGTAAATATTTTAAGTTTTGTGGACCGTAAAGTCTTTGTGGCAACTACTCAACACTACCACTTTCATGTTAAAGCAGCCATAGGCAATCTGTAAACAAATGATGTGCTGTGATTCAATAAAACTTTATTCACAAAATCAGACAACAGACTGGATTGGCCTGCAGAACATAATTTACTAACCTCTGATTTATTTAATTTCTGATTTTTGACAATCAGCGAATTTTTTTTACTAGGCTCAGTTGAACAGTTCTATTTCTTTTACTCTCAGCTGGTCATCCTAATGCATTTTTAGTGGGCTGCATATTAACTAGGAGAGTTCTGAACTACTGTTGGTTGGGTTGGCAGCTGCCTGGGGTGTCTTGTCTGTCTTCCACACACTCTTTCATTATTCAGCAGGCTGCTCAGGTTTGTTTTCATGGAAACAGGGATCCAAGATAGGGAGTAGAAATGTGAAAGACCTCTTCAATTTTAGGCTCAGAACTGGCACACCATCTATTCCTCCACCCTGTATTAGCTAAATTAAGTCAGAAAGCCAGGTCAGATTCAAAGGGAATTGAAATATCTTCCTTTTTTTTATTGGAAAGACACATTGCAAAGAGTGAGGATACAAAAGGAATGATGTTCTCTGGCCATTTTTGTAATCCATGTATTATATCTCCTATGGCTCTCATCACCACTAGAGTAGGGATAATATTTTTCTCATTGCTCTTGCTTGAAAATATCTTGGTGTGAAGAAGCTTTTTAGTTTGATATAATCCCATTTGTTTATTTTTCCTTTAGTTGCCTGTGCATTTGGAGTGCTATTCATGAAGTCTGTACCCACTCCTACTTCCTGGAGTGTTTTCCCTATGTTTTCTTTAAGGAGTTTTATTGTTTCAGAATGTATATTTAATTCTTTAATCCATACTGAGTTTATTATGGTATATGGTGAGAGGTACGGGTCTAGTTTCATTCTCCTACATATGAGTATCCAGTTTTCCCAGCCCTATTTCTTGAAAAGGCAGTCTCTTCCCCAGTATCTAGACTTGCTGCCTTTGACAAAGATCAGATGGCTGTAGGCATATGGAATGGACAACCAACAGAGTGGGAGAAAATATTTGCAAAATATATATCTGACAAAGGATTAATATCCAGAATATACAAGGAACTCAAACAACTTTACAGCAAAAAATCAAATAACCCAATTTAAAAATGGGCAAAGGAGTTGAATAGGCATTTCTCAAAGGAAAATATATGAATGGCCAACAGGCACATGAAAAAATGCTCAACTTCACTCAGCATCCAGGAAGTGCAAATCAAGACCACTTTTAGATACCATCTCACTCCAGTTAGGATGGATAATATCCAAAAGACTGAGAATGATAAGTGCTGGAGAGGTTGTGGAGGAAAAGGAACTCTTATACACTGCTGGTGGGACTGCAAATGGTGCAGCCTTTATGGAAAACGGTATGGAGGTTCCTTAAACAATTGCAGATAGATCTACCATATGACCCAGCTATTCCACTGTTGGGAATATACCCAGAGGAATGGAAATCATCATGCCAAAGGGATACCCATACTCCAACGTTTATTGTGGCTCTATCAACAATAGCCAAGAGTTGGAACCAGCCCAAACGTCCATCATCAGATGAGTGGATAAGGAAACTGTGGTATATCTACACAATGGAGTACTATTCTGCTCTTAAAAAGCACAAAATGCTACCATTCACAACAACATGGATGGACTTAGAGAAAATTATATTAAGTGAAACAAGTCAGGCACAGAAAGAGAAATACCACATGTCCTCATTTATTTGTGGGAGCTAAAAATAAGTAAATAAATAGATAAACACACAAACAAATAAAGGATTGGGAGGAGGGAGAAGGCACAACAGTCACAAAAATTCATTGAACTTTATAAGTCAAGTGAACAGATATGATGTGGGGTGGGAGAGGGTGCAGAAGAATGGGTAAAGGGGCATGAAAATCAACTACAATGTATATTGAGAAGTAAAATAAAAATTTTATTAAAGAGAAAAATCCAAAAGAAGTTAAAAAAAAAGAAATTAAAAGAGAATATCTTGGAAATTGCATGATTAATGGAAATTAGGTCACATTCCTGTTCTAGAACCAATCAACTAAATCCAATATGTGATGCACAGATTGTTTGAAGGCTGATCATCTAACCCCTTGGTGTTGGATATATACTATCCATACCTAATTATAAATTACTTCATGTCTTTCTTTGTCTGTATCTATAGTCAGCTTGAAAATATAACAACCAAACTTTTAATATTTATCTTTCTGAACCTATTTTTTTAAATATTCACTCTCTCTGTTATTCTTAATATCCTTGATTCCTGAAGCTCCATGCTCATTTCTTGTCTTTGTTCTTTTCTAATAATTCCATCTCTATACTCAAATCTTTATTCTTGGTATTTTTTTAGAGTTTCTTGGTCAATCCACTATTTGTCTTGGTCAGCCCACTGTTGACATTTTTGTTTTTTAAACTAAATAAGTATTCACCTGGGAAGTACTTATCCAATCTTCTAATTTCAGCTACCATCTGTATGTTATTTACAACCAACCTCCAAATTTATACAGCAGGTACCCAGTAAGTTTATGCTGAATGTAGGAATAAATAATCAAATAAAATAATGTGTATTAAAGTAGTCTGTAAATCCCAAGGCTCTAAAAATGGTGGTTGTTGTTATGCATAATTGCACAACCAGCAGTGTAGCTCATGTGCATCTGAAAGTTCTTAATCAAAGGACTCTATTCTTACCCTGTCCCCCACCCCCTCCAATCCCAGGCCTTTCTTTCTACTCTAAACTATACAATCTCTTTATATTTCTTTATAATCTGAAATATTTATGTTTATGATTAAAGTAACTGAATACGTTGTTGTTATTTCTTTTGTGCTTTATCTAAATACTAACAACAGTTTTATTTTTATTTTTATTTTGAAATAAAACTAGAGATCAAATAGTCCTGACAGTTTTGCCATTAGAAAGGTAGCTATTACAATCCTGTATTAAATTAATTGAAAAGAGTTTATGCTTTTAGAATTTCCTGTACACTATATATTTAAGATGCAGTCTAGGAAAACAAAACAGTCTTGCCCAACTCTTCCTCTCTGAAGGTAAGAAACCAGGAGGAAATTAACCATTGCATGTTCTCAGAGCATCTTTGTCCATCCTGCTTCTTTTTATAAACTTTGGACAATACCTGCCTGGGAATTTGCTTGTTGTTTGTTTGCTTTGGAATTCTTCCCTTTTATTATGTGCATGAAAATAATTTTCAATGGTGTTGACTGATTGACTTTAGGAAACTCAGCCAAGTTCATAATCATCGGTTGCTATTTCTAAGAGCAAGCAGATTTAAAATGTGCTGCCTCTGTTTGCCAAATGTAGAAGTATCAAAATGTTCCTAGTGAATAGCATCAGTTATTACACTTTAGGAGCATACTTTAGGAGCATTATTTCCACCTGGATCATTTCTAATTCACGTTTGGAACTTTGACTAATTTTAAATGGGCCATGATGCCATTTTTATATATTGATGAGAACTCTTTCAGGGCAAGCCAAATAACACCTGAAAATAATTTTTAATCTCTCATCATTGGAAATATGCCACGTAGAATCTATTTACTGACAGGATTGCTGGATGAAAGCATTTAATCATTCTGCTAGTAGTAAGGAGATTAAATTTCTGTGCTAATAAGTTGTGATACTCTATCTGAAGTACATGCAAAATGTTCCTATAATCTCTGGTATATTGTAAAAAAGAGTTGCACTATCAGAAATGAGCATCTTAGAGCAGAAAACAGAAAAGGTCAGGTAACAGTTACTCTTTAATTCAACTTTTCCTTAAAACCAAATATATGCTACTGATATTAAGTTTGAAAGCAGAATCCCACAGATTACGCTCCTCACATTGTGAAAAGAGAATAAGAATAAATAATCAAAAATTACCAATATTTTACAACATAACTGTGCAATGGGATTTTAGTTTGGATTAGGGGCTTGGGGACTAATAGTTAAAAATTTTTTAAAAGGCTCACTTCTTTTGCTATTCCCTTAATCAAAATTAATAGGTCTAAACTATAGAAATGTTTCACTCCATGCTGTACATAGGCAGAGTGTAAACAAATTCTTTCTTGGCAAGAAAAAGTATTTAGTAAAAATAATCTACTCCATTTTCAAAAGGTTATGGTTTTGAGATATCACCTGTAAATCAAAGAATATAGCTAGGATTTGATACCATGGTTTTGCTAAAAAGAAAACATATTGAGCATCATTTTTAGGTATCTGTATAGCAACACCCCACTCCTCAGAACCAATTTTCTGTATTAGTTTGTTTTGTGTTGTTATGACAGAAATACCTGACACTGGGTAATTTATAAGGAAAAGAGGTTTATTTGTATTACGATTCTGGGACAGCTGCATCTGGCATGGACCTCAGGCTGCTTCTACTCATGGTGAAAAGTGGCAGGCAGCCGGCGGGTACAAGCAGATCACATGGTGAGAGGAAGCAAGAGAGAGAGAGGAGGTGCCAGGGTCCTATTAACAACCAGCTCTCATGGGAACTAATAGAGCGAGAACTCACTCAGGACCCCCATCCCCCAGAGAGAGCATTAATCCATTTATGAGGGGTCTGCCCCCATGACTCAAACAGCTTCCAGCACTGCCGCACTGGGGATCAGATTTCCACATGAGTTTTGGTGGGGACAATACATCCAAACTCTATCAAGCATCATATAATAAAATTAAACTATCAATTCTCAAGTCATAAACCATTTGCCCTGGAGGTATACAATGTGATTTAGTAGTAAATTTTAGCAGAGTGGGCATTACAGGGGTATCAATATACCTATCAGAATCAATGTCATTGTATTTTTACCATGTTCCAAGCACTTTCTATGGTTGACATATTAAATATATTAGCTAGTTTAAGCCTTACATCAAGTTGACGTGTTTTTATGTCATTTTATATAGAAGGAAATATGGACTTGTATAGAATTAGTAACTTTGTTATTACTATACAGCTGGAAATGTACATGTAGATACCCTAACTACATTGTCTTGAGCCACTACACTATATGGTTTCTTCCTTTCTAGAAAATGGTATCTGCCATTCAGGACAACTGACTTTTAGAATAATAAGGTTCTGATAATAGCTCTAAAAATAGGGAAAGAAGACTAGAATTACCTGAGTAAGCTTCCTCTAACACCGGGTTGAGGAGTTTGCTTCAGAATACATGACTATACCAAAGGATTTTAGTAAATTTTAATAAGGAAAACTCCCAGACTATATGTGTAACTGAATATTTGACATTGACATTTCCACCCAGATATTAAATAGCCATCTCAAACTAAACCTTGTCCAAAATAAATATCTTGATTTATTTACTCTCTACACCAATATTTTCCCTCACCTGTGCTTTTTCTTAGTAAGTGACTACATTATTCATGTATGTCTTCCAAATACAAGTAGAGTTGGAAAAAGTAATCTCTGACTAGGAAGATTCATCTCAGCCAGACTACATTAAAGAAGAAAGAGCAAAAATCTTCTGTGGATGGCAAGCTATCTCTGGGAATCTCTGCTCTGGCCACCGAAAATCAATGTGCAGATATTTTCCAAACCTAGATCACAGTTACACTCTTCCCCACACAAACAACCCACAGCCCTATCTAGTTATTCAGCTCAGAAGATCAAGAAATACGAATTATGTACACTTCTCTCCAGGCTTAAATGCATCTGCATGTGATCTGGTACCCCATAAATGAAAAGTCAGTTTATCTCTCCTTACATTTTCTTTTTCTTTTTTTTTTTTTTTTTTTTGTGACCGGCACTCAGCCAGTGAGTGCACCGGTCATTCCCATATAGGATCCGAACCCGCAGCCTCTCCTTACATTTTCTTACTACAAACATATATACTAGTGCCCATTCATGGAACAGGGAAATCATAATTTTAGTCAATAATTTATTTGGCAACATAACTCCCTCAAAAACTTAATAGGCTCCTGATTTATTTATTTCCAGTCAGTCCTATCAGCCAATAACCACACCAAAAATCCTTTCGAGGAGATACTAGAACTGTTTTATTTCTATATTTCTTAACTTCTATTGTTACTTCTCTCAATATAATGAATGGCTTGAGGCTTCCTAATGAACAAGATTGAATGAGGAAGGCCACGTTTCTTAATCTGATCTTTGACACAGGTACAGGTCTTAGTGGGCCTATGACATCCAACACCTTTTTCAATCACATCTGTTACTTTTTTGAGGTCTAAAAGCAGTTTACCTTTCAAATATTTGAGGACCCAAATTTCTAGATTTTTCATAGTAACTTTCATTATTTACATGAAAATGTGTTCAGTCATACCTGTACTCATCTGTTTCGTCTAATACTTGATGACTTGGCCAATTATAGCAAATACGTGCTTCAATATTTTGTTTCTCAGTTTCTTCCCATTCAGTTTTAGTCTTAGAAGGCACTTGATCACCTTTTAATTTCTTACACTCTGAATTTGGATTCTGTCTCCAAATTTCCAGCTCTGCCTAATCAACAACTAGGCCTAGTAACAGAGTTTTCTCTCTGCTTAGTGAACAACTTCTAAGCTGATGTCACATTTTTCTAGGATTTTTAATGATCATTTCTGTTATAGCAGCATCTACATTAGTTACCAATATCTGTATTATTTAGAATAAAATTAGCAGCTGTAGCAAAAAAAAGTGTACATTTTAGTAAGCTTCCCTCACATGTGATCTCCTTGCATGAATAGAAGCAGCCTGAGGCTCACACCACATGCAGCTGCCCTAGCATCAAGAGCCAAATAATTCTTTTTTCTTTATAAATTACCCAGTCTCAGGTATTCTGTTGTAGCAACAGAAAAACAGACTGAGTGTATTATATGTAATGTATATTTCTTAACATATAAAAATAATAGGTAGAATGCATAGCACACATCATACACTATACCATATGTCATATAACATAAAACATAATACTATACTATGTATGTTGTCATATATAAATATATAAACATACTTTAGCCTATAGGTTTTACTTCTAATATTATATTGCAATCATTTTCCCAAGTAGTTGAATATAAAACACACTATTTATAATATCTGAATAATTTTGCATAAAACAATGTACCATCATTTATTCAAACAATTCACCGTTTATTTAATTATTTTGATGATATAAATGGTTAACATTTTTAAGTTTTATCTCTAAAATTTGCATATTCACATTTACTGTCAAAATTAATGTCTGCCTTTTATGTAATCATATATCTTTCTTTCTTATGTTCCTTTGACATTTTGTTTACCTCTCTTTTTTGAGGAAAATGTGGATTACATTAAAAACTTAAAACAAGATGTAATCTCTTGTTAAATTAAAATAATGTTGCTGGAGATACACTGAGCAGATACACATAAGAAATGTCAGATGTACTTCTGATATTTTAAATTTTGAGGAAAGTGTTGTAATCACACAGAGGAAGAAAGGCAATCAACACACATAGTTATTAATATGAACGAGAGAAGCAAGAGAGAGGAAGGGAGGGTGCTAGGCTCTTTTAAACAACCAGCACTATGGGGAACTAATCGAGTGAGAATTCACTCAGTCATGAGAGGGGGCAATAATCTATTTATGAGGGATCCACCTCCATGATCCAAACACCTTCTGCTAGGCTCCACCTTCCAACACTGCCACATTGGGAGCCTAATTTCAACATGAGTGTGGGAGAGCCAATCACATCCAAACTAAATCCATACCATATAAACAAACTTTTATAATAAAACTTAAAAGCACAGAAAATACATTGTGTATATGCGTGTATGCATGTGTGTGTGTGTGTGTGTCTCTGTGTGTGTGTGTGTGTGTGTGATATTTGAGGACGATGGGATGATTATTTACTTCATTTTGTATCTTTTTAACTTTTGTATTATTTTACAATGAGAGTTGTTAAAACAAGACCAGCAAAAATTATCCACTTGTAATTCAATGGCACACATATAATTATTTTTCTACTCTTTGTCAGGCACTACCTTGGTGCTCAAACATGAAGATAAATATGAAAATAAAAAAAGAAAATGGAATACGATGGATTGAGCATTTAGGAAGTAGTAGGTGTTCTAGGCATATAAATTTAAACAAATAAGAGTAAGGAATTTCATGAGGAAAGCATGTATGTTACGCCAAGCACCCTCTTAAGCAGTTTGTCTATTTCTTTTAAAAATGTATTTGCCACCACCATATCAAATTGATTTTATTATGCTAATTTTACAAATGAGGAAACTATAGGTTAACATACTTGTCAAAGTTGGCTAGATAGAGGCTGACTAGGATTTTTTATCTAGTTCTGTTTACTTCCAAAAATTATGTCCTGACCTTGAACATCTCAAACTATATTTAAGTAAATAGACATAAATAAATAAAAATGCTTTGTGATTAAGATTACAGCAAAATAGTAGGCAAAGTTCTATAGCAATACAGATTAAGGAAAAGTAAATTCTAGAATAAATGGATCAAAAACTGGGAAAAAATGCCTTGCGTTTTTTAATGATCCCCTGCATTTTTAGTAATGATTTCCCATTAATTGCTCTGGGTCTTTAAAGGCAGGAAGAGTAAAATTTACCAAGCAGATAAGAGCAAGAAGTAAGATCTCCAGGCAGAATCAAAGGCATCAATAAAGACACATGAATGCAGAAATGTTTTTTTTCATAGATAAGTGCTTTGGGTGAAAACTTTGGTTTCTAACAATAGCCCCACCCTTCCGTGATGTGACTTCTACTTTATTTCTTTCTAGTTGATATCTCCATCACATTTCACCTGGCTTGCATTGTATCTATATAATATCTTTACTTTTCATTATAATACATTTTCTATATTTCTCAAGGCAGTCAAATATATGGTAAGCTGTATTGTAAGAATCTCAGCAATTGAGAATGTGTGAGTCAATCCGTATTTGGCCAAATGAGACATGGCCAAGAACAGAGAACACTTTAGGATATGTAAAAACACTAAAATTTATATTTGCCTCAATCTAAACAGAACAAAAAATACAATCTAGTTTTACTGGTTATCTGTCCAATATTCAAAATAATTAAAACAGAGGAGAGAAAGTGTCTAATATTGATTACATTCTTATAAATTTTGTTAAAAATCTGCCTATCACAAGCAAATATTCAAATATATTTTATTTTTGATTGATTTCCCATTAATGAAATTTTATTGCTTTAATCTAAGGCTTCTTATTTCAAGGCTTCCCAAATTTTCTTTAGTTTTCTTTAATATAATTTTATATTTTAAAATACATTAAGTATTGGGATTCAAATCAAATCAAAGCATTGCAGCACAGTACTGTTTTATTTTCATACTCTGCATCCTTCTTTCTCAGATATTTGTAAAGTTCACGTTTATCTTCACATACATTCCACATTGTTAAGCATCACTGGTGTTTACTAACATAACATGCATTGTTTCCCTCAGTGTATGGCAAACTCCAGTCATTTGTGTTCCACCTTCCAGGTTGTCGCCATAAGAAAATATATTCTCTGTAACCCAATTGACGTCAATACTTGTAATATTTAGCCTCTTCAAAAATAGTTTAATGAAGTAACAACTTTATGTTCTAGTTACATTTTTCAATTCATGTAAAATAAATACATACTAAATACATATATACATATAAGTAAAAACATAACTGTTAAAATAAAAATGTCACTAATATACCACCTAAAATACTCTCATATAGCACAGTAACAAATGCTTTGAGGCTAGTTCAAAAAGAAAATAAAAGTTGAGAATCACTAAGAAATGAATTCCAAACCAGTTTCCAAGATTTTATTATTTTATAATCATGATTCTGCATCCTATTTGGGCTTTTACTTTCTCTTAGTGCCACACTGAGACCTGTCTCAGAGATCTTTCAATGTGTATTATAATAATCAGACTAACTCTTGTAGCGTCAAATAATCTGAGAAGTAATAGAGGGTAAACGATCCTCCATCTGTTCATGGGATAAAAATTTTGCTTTAGTGTATGTAAATATCTGTATATATGTATGAATTATATTATAAGTATTTTATTTTATTTAATCTAAAAGAACAGTATTTGGTAGTGAATAAAAGTATACTGAAGTTAAAAAAAATCACAGTTAAGATTATTTTTCTTGTGTTTTTTTATTCAAGAATGCTAATTTCTTCACTATATTATATTTAAAGTTTGTACATTTACACAACTTTTTGTCATTCTACAAGAATTGTTAATTATGGTAAAATTGGAAGCTCTATAATACAATGTGAGTTCTATATACACCAATAATATACGAAGTTAAAACTAAATTGGTATAATATTGTAAAAACAGATGAGGTTTTTTTAAAGGTCAGTGAAGAACTTTTGTATCATTCTCTTCAATTGAGAGAATATATTGAGCATACAGGTTAATATTTTTAACTTCATAGAATTTTATCTACCAAGATAATAATTGTAACTATGCTAGATTAAACCTTAAGACTGACTCAGGTTTTGAAGGACTTGACCCTAAAATCATATTTATTTTCAATTCCTATTTAATTAATACATGCAGAATTTATTTCTTAATTGCATCACACATCAATGCATTTTGTATTTTAATTAGGTAATCCTTTTATGTAATTCTCTGGATCATTTGATTAGATGTCCACGGAACAACGAAACTCTCCCCTTTAGCCCTGCAAAGGACCAAAGTTCTATTTGCAGTATTATTGTTTGTTAAATTAACTTGCTGCCTTTGCAGAGACTTTCTTTGTATACTTGACATCAGACCACCCAGAATAATTTTTGGTGAGTTTCATCACCTTGAATTAGATTTCTGATATCAATTGTTTACTCCATTCCAACTCGCCAATCCTTACTGTGCTATAGCAACTCATTTAACAGCTTTAACATTGTAATAAGGTCTCCTGAGAGTTCAAGGAAATCGCTGGTCTCACTTTTCAATCTTTCAGGTATAGATAGAAACGATTATATATAATATTTTATTATATATGATCACATATAAGTAAAATTATTACTTAGATATTTAATTAATTATAAATGATATGATATATAACTATAAAATGTAAATGTAGATGTTATGGTTACATGTAGTTACATAATTATATATATGACAACAAATATATCTACTTATTTATCTGTATAAAGCTATATGTAGATATTATATCTAGCCTGCCTTTAACATCTATTACAAAATATCACCTAGTGTTTCTGTCATTTTAATTATTTGGGCCCTGATATTGACATTACTGAGAAAACCTAACACAAACACTGAGCAGAATTTACAACTACCAGCCTGGAAGAAAATAATCCACACAGTTTATATGAAAATGAGTAGATCCAGGATGCTCAATACTATTTAGTGGGAAAACATAAATTTAAATAAAGAGAGGTGTACCTCATAACTTTTATTCCTCTTCCATAAAAGATGGTCAAGTAAAAAAGCAGTGTTATAAAGTGTATTGAAGCATAAAAAGTGATGCCATAATCTCCACTCTCAATTTTTTGGAAGTCTCTCTCTAATGCAATTGCCAGATATTAAATTCAGATTGCTAGATTTTTTTAAAAAATGCAATGTGGGGATTACACTTTTTTTGGTTAAACAGTAGTATTTTAGATTCAGGTTAAATAGTAGTATTTTATATTAAATACAAAGCAGCGATTCTCATTTTCCAGCCTGTCTTGTGATGAAAATACTTGTGAAACTTATCACAAGGACTATCATGGGAGGAACCAGACCACCCTGTTTTGAATTTCCTTTTTGCTGTGGCAATGGGGCATAATCTTTAATGTTACAAGATATCCTGTGCATACCTTATCTTACAGAAAAAAATTACTTTAGTAATCACATTAAGAATGAAAGTATCAGTACTCACATTGGAATATAAATTTAAGCAGAAGTTAGAAAACTCAAGGCTATTTCAGATTTATTTTCTCCATTGATTTTTTTCTTATAACATTTTTCTTTACTCCATAGTTAATATTTCAAATAGCAGCAAAAAGATAGTTGGAAGAAAACTTTTTAAAAAAGTAAAATTTTCGAGGAATTATCTGTCTTTGATATTATACCATAACTTCTTGTGAGATTATAGTTTTTTCATCAGAAAGCAATATTTTCATATTTAAATATATCGCATTGTCTATTTGCTCACCATGTGTGACATCTCAGAGCTAGAGGAGGGATGTAATTAGAAAACACAGCAATAGAAAATCACTAACAGTAGTCTTTGCAACTGTCAGCAGTTTTTCATTTTTCACATGAGGATGGGTTTGCTAATTGGATTAAGTCTGTCTCTAGTTGCAATCTCAGCAAGCATCATTTAAAAGAAGACTGTCATGTCACACCTGGGTTGTGTGCTAGGATGTGAAGTACACAGATAATAAGAAACATTTAAAGCACACCCCATGTGCATAATTACCTCTGCCTTATTTCCTTGATTAAAAATCTGCTTATCAAGGATAATTGTTCAACTAAATCTTCAGGGATATCTGGAGTAACTACCTGTAGTATTTGAACTAGTGGTAGATTAATGGTGCCACAAAGTGTTTTAGTTATAAAGCAAAAATATTGCATCTTATTTTTCAGGGTTCAAAAGGAGTGCCAATACTAGCCTTTAGGGATAGTGTATGGCAGAGAATTACAGTGTCATTTAGAATATTTTTAGTAGTGAAATAAATGCAGGATCCAAGAGAACAGAGAGGGTACCTGTTGGGTATGGAATCCATTTGTGATCTAATTTTGCTCATTTAAATAATGGAATGGTATTTACTCTAGCAGAGAGTCACTTACCAATATCATTGATCTCTCATTGTTAAGAAACTTCCAGAGTACACTCACAGTGTCTTTGCATCTATGTGAGGCCAAAGGACCCAGTTTTAGCCAGTAAGAGTGAGTAGCAGAGGCTGGCCTCTAAAATGTCCCTCAGTAGACTCCAGAAGATCTCTTTGTTTGGTCATTGACTGGTGGGATAGAGAGTTTCCAATGGAATATACTAAAGGCTATACAGGATGACTAACTGTTAGTTGGAATTAACCAAATCCCAAATGATTGTATGGTGCAGAGACTCTCTACCACTTCCACAGTTGACCCACATTACATTATATGTGGAGTGAGAAATAAACCTTTGGTAGTTAATATAGTTTGAAATCTCTTCTGTATCTTGGGAGGGATAATGCTGATAGTTTCTTTTTCCCTATAGTTAATGGAGAACAGTAAGATTTCCTTATGCCTTACAGAATGGAAATTCTTTTTTAGTCCTTGCTGTCCCTATCCCCACCAGTGTCAGCTATAAAGTAGTTAGCACTCTAGGTAAGTGCGGAATAACTCAACTGGATAATTCAAGTTCCTTGACACAGTTGATCAACTTAGAAAACCACTAAGATTCAAGCACTGTAGTCCTTGCCTTGCTTCTCCCTTCGGGATGGTCTACTTCTGGTGTTCATGCTCAGGTTCAGCAGTCTCCAGCAGCGGCAGCATATGTGATCTCAAGAAAGGGATTTCTCCCTTTATCTATCATATACTTTTTTATTCAAGTACATTTCCTAGCATCAAAATCAGAAGCTCGAGTTTATTTCTATTATCAACTTTTAGGGATGTTAAAAGACAGAAATGTTACCATACACTAAGTCAAACCAATTTGCCAACTCTGTAGTCTGTACCCAGCTAAAGCTACAAGTAATTTGCCATTGGATGGCGTAGTTTCTCTATAAGAGTGTGAGTGGCGTGCTACAATTAAATGACTACTAAAACACATGATTATTTTACACTACATTTTTTTGTTAGTAAAACATATGCATATAAGAAGTATGCATATGTAGCAATGTACAGCTATTAAATTCACAAGCTTTATGAACCATTGTCAGTTATACCACTTGACGGTAATGCATTTAGGAAAGCTTTATTATACAAACTGAGTTAGATGAGAGCATTGAGAAAGAAATATTAGGTCATTTGTCAAAGTCCCATTAGAATGAATATAATTTTAAAGAACTGTTCTCTGTAATCATTGTATTTCTACATCATTTCAGTTACAGTGAGTGGCAATTATAAAAAATTAGAAAGCACATTTTTCTTGGTTCTTCTCTTAAGAAACAGGTACAATGTTATATAGGACACCAGTGTTTTACAGAGAAAGAAGGGATGCTTAACAAGGAGTGACAAGAACCCATTCAAGCTCTAATTATCTTTATGCTCTTGCCCATCCCTTACCTTTCCAGTGCCTTGGTGCATTTATACTATATAATCCCTAAAATCACTTCTAAGATTCTTTAAGCTATGTAGGAAATGAGAGGAGAGTTTGAATAATCATATAGTTCCTCTGACTTTTTTGTTTTCGCTTCAAGTAATAACTATCTTTTAATTTTTTACTCCCTTTCCCATTTTAAATATCCCAAATTCCCACATAATTTTGATTTAGCCCAATCTCTAAACCTCTATCGAAGCAAGACATGAAAAGACTCTCAGAATGAGGGGAAGTGGAAGCAACGCCAGCGTGATGTCTACATTATTCACTCAGTTCACTGTAGAGGATTCTTAACTCTTTTCATCTTTAAATCTTACATTACCAAAAAAGAACTGTAAGCAATGGATTTTTGTTGTAGCCATTCAATATACTAATGGGATGAAAAAAATTTAAAATAACCCAATTCTGGAATAGAAAAGCATATTCTAATATAGCATACATGTGTTCAAAAAAAGTTAGTTGAGGACCATGACAAAATAATGTGAGGAATAACTAAAGACCATTTACAAGTAGTCAACATTTTGATAACATTTAGAAGAAGAGTAATGGAACTATAAACATAGCCTCAAATTGACAATAAAATCAAATACAGAGGCCTTCCAGTCAAGATGGTGGAATAGATGGTCCCCAGTGTCACTCTCTCCCACAAATCAACCAATTTACAACTATAAAATAGCAACGACAGCCAAGCTGGGGCCACTAGGGTTCAGAGGAAGAAGAGAGACCTATGGAGTGCATGAAGGCAGAAGCCACAATGAGAGAAAGAAAAAACCGCTCCGACCATTTTGAACCCTGGCTACTTTCCAGGCTGGAGCTGGCAAAAGCTGGAGCTGTGCCCTTTGGATGAAGTTTCTTGGAGGTGGCAGGCGAGAAGAGGGCCTTTGTAGCCCCCAGGCCAGCAAGACCACTAGCAGGGTTCCTGTAGATCCATATAGGAGCGAGGAGCCATAACAACTGAAAAAAAGGAGCCACTCAGAGGCCAGGGAGTCATCACAAGGGACCAGATCATGGCCTGTCCCATGAGAAGTGTTTGCAGCACAGGTATTGGGGGAGATGGGCCCATCAGGGGAACACTGGGGCATAGCAAGGACAGCTGATCTGCACCCCAATCAGTGTAGGACCACTCAGAGGAGGCTGGTCAGGGATATAGAAATGCACGAGGGCAGTTTGATGAAAAGACTCAGGCCCAGACCACAGTTTCTACACAACCCAGCTGCACCAGATTTCACTAGACCTGGAAGTACCTATAAAGTCAATTATCAAAACCTGAGCTGCGCAAAAAGCCTTCCCCAGGGAATCAGCAGAAAAGCAGCAATTTAACTCAACCACAGGGCTCAAGTGCTGGTCCCCACAGGAAGTTCCCCCATTTTAGAAGTAAGCAAAGGACAGCAAATTAATTCCAGTACAGAGTTTAAGTGGTGGGAACAACAAGTAATCCAACAGAACTGAAAGAAAAAACAAAGTACCTGCAAACAGAGATAAAGTTTGATATTAACTAGTAAAGGTCTCACTTCACCAAAGAACACCTTAACACTTAGAAGGACTGGAAGTCCCCTGGGCTACCAACCGAGAAATGGGGGAGGACTGGGGGCCTCAGCAGTGCCCCCCAACACCCACAAACAGTTCCGAGGGTGGGGGCCTAAGGCCTTGGTTGTGCCCCCAACATGTGCAACCAGCCCAGTGGCAAACACCAAGACACCACAGGAAGTGCTCTGGGCTCTCCTGAGCCAGAGTGTGGTGGGGGCCTCGGGCCTCAGCCATGACCCCTGACATGTGAAACCAGCCCAGCAATGACCATCAAGCCACAGCAAGAAGAGCCCCATGTTCCTGAGCTAGGGTGGTGGGGGGTGAGGGTTTTTGCCACACCCCCTTGACATCTGCACCTAGCCCGGCAATGACCAAACCACCTTTGGAAGCCCCCCAGTCTCTCCTGTGGGAATGTAGGGGGGTGTCACAGGCCTCAATCCCGCCCCCCCACCTTCTTCCATCATATTTCCTTCCCCTTTGCCCTCTCCCCCTCCCTCAGAACTGCTCTACAACAGCATCCTAGAATGTAAAAAAATAATATCAATAAAATAAAAAAAGCAATTAAAAAAAGTAAATACAGAGAAAAAGAAACAAATGAAATATAAACACTAGACACGCAAGCTTTAAAAACTTTGCTCTTATAGTAAGATCCCACACTAATTAGGATTTATATATTTTATTTTCTCAAGCTTCATCAAGTAACCCTAAGGGAAGAAATAGTTTATACTATAATTTCACAGAGACTCTCTGATTTGATACTTAGCAGCTTTGCATCCCTACTTGTTGTGGGATAGATTTCTGCAGAGGAAATAAGTGCCTATTCATTATAACCAAATTCCCTCTAGTGTTATATGACTTTTACTCAAGCATTTAGGATTAATCTAAAAGATTTACAGGTAAGGCAAATGCTTTACAAGTAAACACTTGGTAGAGTGATCGTAGTAAGTAACTCCTGCAATCCAATGATTTTAAAACATTATTTAGAATGATTTAGGAGATAAAGATATACGTGCATGTGTATGTGAATATTTAATTTTTACAAAATGCATTTGATAAATATAGAAAGGCATACATATCAAGAATGGGGTCACTAAAAATTAAGTATATGTTTAATATTACTCAAATAAATTTGAAGGGTATTGTATTACTTTTCCATTTCTCCTATAAAATATTATAAGTAACAGTGACTTAAAATAGATTTATTATCTTACTGTTCTGTTGGTCAGAAGTCTGAAATGGGTCTTCCTAGGCAAAAATCAGTGTTGAAGTCAATGTTTCTGGAGATTCTAAGGGAGAATCTGTTTTCTTGCTCATTCAGGTTGTTGGCCGAATTCAGTTTCTTGCTATTGTAGTGCTGAGATCTCTGTTTACTTGCTGGCTTTATCAGTCGAGGGCCATTCTCAGCCTTAAGAGACTGCCACATTTCTTGGCTCATAACCCAGATATTCATATCTTACTTTTCTGAAACACTGTCTACCTCTGTCTACTTTTAAGGATCGTAGGATTAAGTTGAGTTCACTCGAAAACCCAAGATAATTTCCCTATCTCAAAGTTTTTAACCTTAATCACATCTGCATGTCTCTTTTACCATATAACGTGACATATTCCCAGATTGCTAGGAATAGGTCATGGACATTGTTGGGGCCATTATTCTGCACACCACAGATAATTAATAGGAAAAGTAAACTTCACATTATAAAGTTAAACTTTAATAATTAGGGGAAAGAGTATCATATTTTTTGAATGCCTAAAATTTGTTCTTGGTAATTCAGGAATATTATGAAAGTTTACATATTCTTATTTACCATCCACAGTAACCTAATTCTCTAAGATTTTAATATTTAGGATAATATTCTCATACTGATGGAAGTTATTTTTTAATATGCATAGAAAACACCTTTTTACTGAGAAAATTTCTCTTGCTTATAAAAAGAATGAAGAAGTGAATTCTGCTTTAAATCACTGAATTCACTTTTCAAAAGGAAATAGATTTATAGTGTGTTTTGGTATAACTGACTTTTAATTTCAAAAGGTAGACTTTTTTGTACAATATGCAGATATCCATAAAGCCCTGAACTAACCCCCTTAAATAGTCAGCTGTTACAAATTGTTTTTTTCTAAAACCATGAGTTGTAATTTGGAAAGTTCTATGCATTCAGCAATTTTACAGGAACTTGCCAATCTCTTTTACCGTGTTTTTTATCTTTTCTCTTTCACTTTATGCTGGCTCTAGTAGTTCCTTTAGCTTTACATTTCCTGAAGTATTTTCATTTTAAAAAGTAGGATATTGGGCTATATAATCTCTGTAATGGACGAAGATTATAAATATCCACTTTTAAATGTCACAGTTTCTACTAAACTATAAGAAAATGGCTTTTATATGCCTATGATTTAATCTGAACATATAATGAAAGTATATGAACTACTTTATTTGTATTACGTTAAAGAGAAAATTCATGTAGACATATTTGCAATTGTCTGTCATAATTTATTGAATGAGAGAATTTTTGGTTCTTTAGGCATACAGATGAAGGGGGGTTGGAAACCGGCCATAAGAACCATATACCATAAATATTTAACCTCATACCAACATAGCCAAAGTATTATTATTATTATTATTTAGTTTAATGCATATATTTTTGTCCTTAATCTCGTAGTGGAGGTACCAAATCACAGCAATTAGGAGTGATAAGAGTAAAATAATTCTGTGATAGCTAAGGATATAAAGAAGAATAAAACACAAACCATTAATATATATAAAAAGATTAAAATTAAAAGAGGTATTTGTAGGGATAAAATTTTTAGAAAATGAAAAGGAGCAGCAGTCTTACCACTCTGTATCCCAAGCTTATACTAAAAGTAAATAACTGTAAACCAACTAGACCTAAGAGAGATCTACAGAACATTCCATCCAGCAACAACAGAATATTCATTCTTATTGAATGCACATGGAACATTCTTCAGGATACTTGACATGTTAAGACATAACATGAGCTTAAATAAATTTAAAAGGAATAAGAGCATACAAAGTATGTTCTCTGACCACAATGGAGTGAAATTTTAAATTAATGACAAAAAAAGAGCTCTTGAAAATTCCAAATATTTGGAAATTAAACAGTACAGTTCTAAATAGACAATGTGTCAAGAAGAAATCACAAAGAAAATTAGAAAATGATGAGAGATGAATGGAAAGACACAGGATACCAAACCTTATACAATGCAGGTAAGGCAGTTCTTAAAGGAAAACTTATAGCTGTAAATGCCTATATTAAGAAGAAAGATCTCAAAAAATCAATAGCCTAATTTCTACATTTAAGTGCTGAAAAAGAAGAAAAAACTAGATTCAGAGCAAATGAAAGAAAAGAAATAATAAAGATCCAAATGTAAATTAATAAGTTAGAGAAGAGAAAACCATTTTCTCAATTCTACCAAACATTTAAAGAAGAACCAATACCAGTTCTACTCAATTTGAAAAATTGGAGAAAAGGGAATACTTCCAAACTTATTCTACTAGACTGCCATTACCCTCATACAAAAAGCTGAAAGTGGCACAACAAAAGAAGAAAACTTCAGACCAATAAACTTAACAAACATAAATGTAAAAATTCTCAACAGAATAGTAGCAAACCAAATCCCACTCAACATTAAAAAGTGGATTCATCCCAGGGATACAAGGATGGTTCCACGTAGGTAAATCAGTGTATATGAAACATCACATGAGCAGAATGATGGGCAACAACAACAACATATGATTATATCAATAAATGCAGAAAATCATTTTATAAAATTCATCACCCCTTGATGATAAAAAAGCTCAATGAATTAGGTATGGAAGGAATGTACCTCAATGCAATAAAGGCCATATATGGCAAACCCACAGCTAATATCATAATGAACAGACAAATATTTGAGGCTTTTCCTCAAAGATCTTGAACAAGACAAAAATGCTCACTTTCCCCACTCTTACTCAACATAGTACTAGAAGTTCTAGCCAGAGCAATAAGGCAAGAGAAAGTAATAAAGGTTATCCAAATCAAAAAGAAGGAAGCCAAACAATCTCTATTTGCAGATGGCATAATCACACAGATAGAAAATCATAAGGACTCCACCAAAAAATTACTAGAACTAATAAATGAATTCAGGATAGTGGCAGGATATAAAATCACCACACAAAAATTCAGTAGCCTTTTTATAAGCCAATTAAAAAGTAGCTGAAAAATAAATCAATAAAATAATCTCTTTTACAATAGGTAGCAAAAAAAGAAAGAAAGAAACAAAGAAAAGAAAAAAGAAACAAAGAAAGAAATACCTAGGAGTAAATTAACAAAGGAGGTGAAATACCCTTATAGTGAAAACCAAACCAGTGTTTTCACCAAAACATTGGCGAAAAAAATTGAAGAGGACCCAATAAATGGAAAGATATCCCATGTTCATGGATAGTGGAATTGAATAGGTGGTAATTTTGCTAGCATAATGTATGTCTGATTTTTATGCATACCTATCCCTCAACCTTATTTTCATTTTATTGTATTTTTCATAACTGGAAATAGATATGATTTTCTAATGTATCTGAGCATTACCCTGTGATTGTGAAATATATCAAATATTTATCTCTATAATTTTTACTTAGGAGCTTGGGTCCTGGGGGCAAGCATAGGGCTTGGAGGTTAGAATAGTGCATGCTCCCTGCTCAGACTCATGGCTTGGTTACAGAGGATTATGAAGAAAGGGGCAACTATCAAAGGAGCTATTTTGTAAAAGTGCCTGAAAGCCAAAGATAAGGAGAGGCTTAATTAGAAATTGAAATATAATGAGGGATATAGATACCAACACATGACCTAACATTGAAAAATACAAAAAAGCAAGTTAGGTAAAGGATATATTAAAACAAACAAAGGAATATAGTAGGGGAACTTATTTTAAATTCTAGGCATGAAGACACTTCCTTTATGTGAAGACCTAAAGAATTGTGTAGAATACATTTTGAATTAATTTTCATATGTGGTGTAATATATTAATTAAGGTTTATTAATTTTAATTTTTTATTTGAGTGTGAAAGCCTAATTTTTAATCCATTGAATTGGCCTTTTGTCTTTGTCTAAAATCAACTATTTCTATGTCTTGGGTTATTTCTGACCCTCTATTGCATTCCGTTTGTCTATATGTTTATCTTTTCTTCATTATCACACTTGCTAAATCGCTATTGCTTTAAAGTAGGTCCACATTTCAAGCAGTCTTTGTTTTACAAATTTTTTGTTTTCAAAATTGTTTTCACAGTTAAAACTCCGACTTTCTATAAATTTAGGATCAGCTTGTCAATTCTACAAAAAAAATGCGCTAGGATTTTGATTGGAATTGCATTGAATCAATAGATCAGATTGCAGAGAACTGACATTTTAACAATTCAGAAACACAGATTGACTTCATTTATTTGAGTCTTCATTAATTCCTTTCATCTGTATTTTGTGGTTTTTAGAATACAGAATGTGTATTATATTAGATTTATACTTAAGTAATTTTTGTTTTAGGTACTATTGCATAGGCTGGTTTTTTTTTTTTTGTTGTTGTTGTTTTATAAATTTAATTACCAACTGTTCATTACTAGTTTGTAAAAATGTGATTGAGTTTTATACATTGGCCTTGCTTTTTGTGACTTTCTTCCCTTGTTACTTCTAGTAGTTCTTATAAATATTACTTTTAAACATTATTCTATATAAAATTTTTTCTTCTATTTATTCTTTTTAAATCTGTATTTATTCTGATTTTTTTTCTTATTTTACTGAGATCTTACTAGAGACCCAGTAAAATAGTGACTGGGAATAGTAAGAGAATAAGTCATAACTTTGTTCTAGATTTTAAGGTAAAATTAATGTTAAATGGTTGATATATCAGGGTTTTTATTTTGTACATTCCCTTTATCAGATTGATGAAGTTTCATTCTGTTTGTTGAAAGTATTTAGCATAAATGAATGCCAAATTTTGCTAAATACGTTCTGAGATACATTTTTCTACTTTTGTCTGTTGATATGGCAAATTACAATGATTGGTTTTTGAATGTTGTTTCAGCTTTGAATTTTCTGAATAAATCCTTCTTGGTCACAATATTACACATTTTACACATTGCTCAATTATATTTGATATTATTTTATTGAAAATTTTACAACTAGGCTTATGGAGGGCATTGATCAGTGGTTTTCTTTCCTTACAACGTCTTTCCTGATATTAGAATCAGGGTAATATTACCTTTATGATATGAGTTGAGAAGTGTTATCTCCTCTTCTGTATTCTGAAAAAGTTTTGTGTAGAATTGATCCCATTTATTCCTTAAATCTTTGATGAAATTTTCTTGTAATTCCATATGGTCTTGAGTTGGAAAGTCTTATCAATATATTGAAATCCTTTAATAGCTAAGAACTACTTAGGGTTTTTGTTTGTTTATTTTTAGACTGGAAAAGCTGTTTGTTTCATGTATCTTTTCCATTTTTTCTAAGTTGTAAATTTAGAGGAATAGAACCATTTTTAGTATTTCCAAATTATCCTTTTAATATCTGTAGGTTCTGTAATGATGTTGCCTTATTTATTCCTTTTATAGTTTGTGTATTTTATTTCTCTTGATCAGTTTGGCTAGAGATATATCAATTTTATTGATCTTTTCAAAGAATCATCTTTTGGTTATTTTGATTTTTTCTGTTTTTCTGTTTTTTGTTTTATTGATGTCTGCTCTTTTCTTTTTAATTGAATTGCCTTTGTTGTGCTTTTAGTTTCTTAATTTGGAAGTTTAGATTTATATTTGTATATATATGTGTGTATATGTGTATGTGCAGGTATAAAATACTCAAAATAATTTCTATTTTTTTTTTTTTTTTGCTTCTTCTTTAAACAATAGATTATTTTAGGTGCATTGTTTACACTTCAAATATTTTTAATTCTTTCAAATTTGTTTAGGTTTGCTTTATGACTTTTGAATATTTTGTAGCTTTCTGGATGTTCCAAATGCCTTTGAAAAGAATGTAAATTCTGCTCTTATGGGATACAGTGTACTATACTCTTACTCATATTCTGTGACTAATTACTGAGAGTGTTCAATTACAATTGTGAATTTGCCTGTTTCTCTTTTCGTTCATTTTAACTTTTGTCTCATGCATCGTGAAGCTCTTTTGTTCAATCAAGGAAAATTGCATTACTATGTCTTCTGGTGAATTTATCACTTTATCATTTTGCAATGATCCTCTTTATCTTGTGCAGTCTTCCTTGTTCTAAAGTCTATTTTTTATGTCAGTATAGCCATGTCAAATTCCTTTAAATTGCTGTTCGAATGATATTTTTTCCATCATTTAAATTTTAACCTGATATTCTTCACATTCAAAGTAGGTTAAAGGGCTGCAAGAAATGACTACATTGTGTAATGCTGAATATACTAATTACCCTAATTTGAGCACCACATATTGCACACTGATATTGATATTCAATGCTGTACCCCACAGATGCGTACAATTATGTTTCAATAATTAAAAAAATAAAATAAAGTAGGTTTATTGTAAACAACATAAAGGGAGGGCCCTGTTTTTTAATTCAATCATTTGATCTTTGCTTTTCAATTGGTATGTTAATTGTTATATTTACCCTATTTACATTCAATGTAATATTTGATTAGAATCTACCATGTTTATAATTGTATTCTATTTGTTTACTCTGTTTTTTGTTTCCTCTTTTACTAGGCTTACTTTTGATTGAGTATTTTTATGATTTCATTTTTCCTCCAGTATTCACTTATTATTTATACTTCCTTTACAATTGTGTTAGTAATTTCCCTTTGGTGTACAATATATATCTTTAATTAATTGCATGTTTATCAAAAAATATTAAACTGCGATGAAAATATCACTCTATTGTCTTTTGGCTTGTTTAGATTATCACAAGGAGTCGGCCATATTTATTACTTTTGGTTTTCTCTTTATTTTTGGTTTGGGGCAGTTTGAATATTATATGTCTAAGGGTGTGTGTGTGTGTGTGTGTGTGTGTGTGTGTGTGTGTGTGTGTGTGTGTGTGTGTGTGTGTGTGTGTGTGTGTGTGCGCGCGCACGTGCATGCACTTTTTATTTATTTTACTTGGTGTCACTGAACTGCTTGAATCTGTATTTTTATATCTTTCATTAATTTAAAAAATTCTTAGCTATAGTCTCTTCAAATATTTCATCTCCTCCTTTTTGCATTCTGACTGTAAATATGTTAGACCATGGTATTGTTCCTCAGCTCTTGGATGCTCTGTTCTCTCTCTTTCTCTCTCTCCTCTCTCTTAACGTTCAGTTTGGCTAATGTATATTGACTGATCCTCAAGTTTACTATTATTTTACTCAAGTTTACTGTTATTTTATTGACCATAATGAGCTTATCAAAGACGTTATTCATGTCTGTATCTCTCTTTTTTTTTTTAAATTTCTGGCATTTCCGCCTTTTTCTTTGTTACAATTTCCATTTCTGCCAAAATTCTCCTTTAGTTTAAGCATGTTATTGGGCTTGTAACATATTAATAATAACTAAGTTCTCTGCTATTGTAAACATTTGTGTCATATTTAAGTCTGGTTCTGTTGCCTGCTTTGTTTTTTGATTGTGCATGTGCAGTTTTTTTTCACTTGCACTTTTGTGTCTCATCATTCTTTAATGAAAGCCAGTATTTTGTGTAAAATAGCAGGGAAACAGCATTTATGCTTGGAAACGGCACTTCTTTTATTTCCTTAGGCCTTTTGTGTTTGGGTTGAGTCAATGTAGAGGAGTTAAATTGGCTGTGGATATTTTGTTGCTATGTTTATCCTCTGTGTGCAATAAACTTCAAATTCCTCTAATTTTACCTGTGCTTAGAGTGGGGCTGAGTTGCCAGACGGTTTTTGTCAAATGGCTGTTGTGCCTTTAGCTTAGGTCTTCTTTTTGTGCCTGTGCCTCAGAGAGATTATTTTTTCATAGTCCTTTTCATCTCCTGTCTGTAAGTGTTGTTACTTTTTACTCTATAATCTCTAGGCTGGTTACTTGGCGATCAGGGTGGTGTTCTCTTGTTTTCCTTCATCCCTAGTTGGTACTCAAGTTGGGCTTTCTCAGTAATCTTTCCTTTCCCCAGTGTTAGATTCTTCTAATGATCTGGCCCCATGAGGTCTTCCTGCTCTTGCACCAAGAATAGAGGGTAATTTGTTATTTTATTTTCTCAGATGAAATGATGTTCACCTGTTGCCTGACGGTGACAGGGTATTATGCCCCTTCCTAGTGGCTTAAGGCTTTATTCCATAGGAGAGAAAGAGAAGTATGCTTCATGCCTTTGTGCCTTTGCTAATGCTGTGGCTGCTCTTCCACTTGTTTCTATACCATGAGTGTGGTATTCTCTCATCTTCCACCTTACCCGCAATCTTTCTTGTGATGCTCCAAGTGGTTGTAAATCCCCCTTTTGCAGTTCCCAGGACTTCTGTGCTCTTAAGCTAGCCTACAGTTAGCCTTTACCAATTTAATAAAATTTTATCTGCATTATTTTTACAGAATTTTATGATGTCCTGTCTATCCCCCAGGTAAACAAGTACTTGCATCCTTATTCTTCTCGGATTTCAGTCTCTCCTTAAATTTCAAATTGTTTACCCTGTAAACTCAACTCTCTGATGTAATTTCATGGGGTGCCTGGCTTTCTGTTTTTGTTGAAAGAGTGAGAGTGATAATCTTTTCAGCTTTCTTCACTCGAAGTAAAAATCACAAGTACTCAACGAAAGGTCTTAAAAAAGAAATTTATTGTCAAATTTTAGTGTTTTAAAAAAAGGAATATCACTTTGGCTATTTGAAGAGTATAAATATGTAAGGTACAAACACAGAAGTGGAATATACATTGAGAATCAATAAAGAAAATTTAGGCCAGAGATGATAACATTTTAGATGCAATTTTGAAAAAAAAGGGAAGTGGACAGGTTTTAGAAAGATATTTGGAATTCGAATAGACAGGAACTAGATTTGATATGGCACTGTGGCGTATAAGAAAGGGAAGTGTTAATAACAATCAACAGATTTATTTTTAACAATGGGGCATAGTGTTGCCCCTCACTGAGAGGGGAGAAAAAACTAGAGTAGGAGAAAATGCTAGTTACTGAAACAGACAAAAAGAAAAAAAAAAAAACCCAAAAAACACCCACAGCACAGGAATAGTCACTTAAGAGCCCATGCAAGTGAGTATTCAGCTCTTAGTTGTGTAGGTTGTAATTCAAACATCCAGGATTCTTTGACCTTATAACTCTGTCATCTTCTAAGACTAAAGAATCCTTCATTTCTAAACATTGGATAAGGTGTTAGATAGCAGAGAAGGCACACCCACTATATAACAATTTTGGTCAATAAATGACACAGCAGTATGCATAAGAACATACAACTTCTGATCAGAATGAAGTCAATTAGTTGGATGGTCATGCCAATATTTTTGAGAAGGACCTAAAATAATTCATCAGTATTTTAGCATATTTACCCACTCACCAAGAAATGCCTACCACTCAAGTTTTGTGTCTCTATTTTACATGCTGTATTAGATATAGCTGTTTTGTAAGTACTCCACAGATACAGTAAAGTAAAAACATTGATTTCTTTAAAAAATCAAATACAGAGCAATTTTATTAATTTTGAAATTAGAGCTTCAACTTAAGTTTACACCACTATCTTCTGATTCAATTCAATTTGAGACACTTACTGCCCTATTATTTATTTTCATATTGTATAATTTTGCTAATTAAATGCTGAATGCTGTATAATGTTAGCATATTCTATATTCTTATAAGCTTGAAACTTTGCTTTATGTTAAGAATAAAAAGAACAAGTTATCTTACCATAGCAAAAGATTAATTTTTTTCTTTACAAATTGTAATTTGCAAATGTTAAGTCAAGCATTAATTATTATAACTAAACAATAATCTGGAATTTAGAAAGCTTCTTTGTCTCAACCTCAGTAAAATTTTATACAATTTCAAACATACAAGTGTACTTTAAAAATTCATAGGAAAATTGAATTGAAAGATAATACAAATCTTTTCATGGACTTTTTGAAGTACCGTTGTATGGTAGCTAAGTGACAGAAAGGTTGAATAATTTAGTAAGTTAATGTTTAAGCTCAATAAACTTCTGTCATGTTTCTCACACTTGAAAAAAAAATTGCCTGTAATGAGAAACACATTTATATTACAACCTAGGAAAAACTGAAAAGAAAACAAGAATTTATTGGATATCAACTATATGCCAGGCTCTATGCAAGACATTATTGACATAGAGATAAATAAATTAGAATTGTGACCTCCAGAGAAGTTGAGGCCTGGGTAGAAATGATAGAAACAGTCTTTTTGTCATAAATATTCTTGCTTCTAAGGAGCATACAGGCTTTGTAAAACTATTTATATTTGTATTAGTGTAAAATAACAGATACATTTGTTAATGCAGAATTAGTTTTCTTAACAAAACAAAAATTAAGGTACTTATATTCTGTATTAGAAAATAGAGTACAAGTGAATATATAATGCTAAGCATCAAGATTAGGCCTGTTTATACAAGTGATTTTTACCATTTTTATTGTATTAACCTGACACTAATCTGCTCCTAACCAGTCATTCCATCAGTCGGTTATTTACAAGTTGGCAATAGAGTTGATTAAATAAACAGCCAGTTGTTTTCCAACTAATTCGGTACATTTTTTCATGTTTGTAAATGCTACTTAAATGTTCTAGGTAATTATATCTAAATATTTACACAGAATTATTTTTAAGATGACATAGGGATGCTCTACTGCATCTAACGATATTTCTAGTGGAAAACAAATTTAAATTTACTTTCCTATTGGAGGAAGAGATGAGAGACCAACACAAAGTTGTAGGGACAGTTTTAGCAGTACTTTCTGGCCATTATAGGCTACTTTTTGGTAAATATCAACATTTTGCTTTAAAGAAGGGTCCCAGACTGTAGTTAGGGACCAGAGATAAAATATAGTCCCCCAGAAATAAAGGTTTGTAAATACTAGGCAGATTAACTGGTCCTTCATCAATTGGGTCAGTAATCAGGTAATTACTTAGGACAGGGTTGTAATTACAGTGGGAAACAGGAAAGAAAAACAGTAACTAGAATAGACTAGTAGTCATTTGAAATTGGCTTCCACAGTGGAGGTTAAAAAAAAATCTCTGATTCAATATTTGTTAAGAAGATGGGGTTAAACGCTGAGTTTATGACCAAAACCAACTTCATATTCAAGCCAAAAGTAGTACTGATTAGAATAGAAAATAATTTAGAGCTTATGATTTAAGAAAGAGGTGGTTTTTTATTTGATAAGTAATTACAACATTCTTGGATGTGTGTGTGCACACACAGAAACAATATATACATATTCTATTCTGATTTTTCCAGCAATTTTTTGAGTAAAATATTTTCTTTTTTATAAGTGAAAAATCTGAGACTCCAAAACTTTAAGTAAACTTAAGTAATACAAGAATTACATATAGTTTTTTTCTTTATAATGTATTCAGTATGAGGTAGTATATTTTTCTGAGCGTTAGAATAAATCTATTCTTACACATTTACATGATTGCATCTGACAACTTCTAGTAGTTTTTCCTATCTTGTTACAAATTCCCACCTGAAATTGTGTATGATTTGGGTAACTTCAATATTTCCAGCTGGTTAAATCATTTTACATGCATTTAATCAGCACATGTCCTGTGCCAGGTACTCTAATGCTCACTTGTCTTTTCTGGTTAATTATAATTATGTCTTTGTGGCGGGTGCATTCCTTGCTCCCCCTACTTACTGAGAGAAAAATAAAATATCAGTAAAATTTATTTAAGTGGAATTAGTCTACTTATAGAATAATCACATTTCTTTCTTTATATTCAATTAATATACTCTTTTGTGGGGTTGGATGCTTTGACTATCATTAAAAAAAAAATCTCCAAAAAACAAGTGTTAAATATTAATGTGACTTTCTCCCAAATCTTTGTTTCCTTCTTCTAAATATTGCAAGTAGTAGCTTGGAAACATAAGCACTTTACAAGATTTTACCTAAATAGTTTTAATGATGAGATGGACATTCACTCACCTGTTTAGTTTGTTCATTTAATTCTTTTTTGATACTGGTTTAAAATTGCTCAATTGACATACTCCTTGAGAGATGACATACTTCCTTGCCCGTTTGCCTTTAGGATTTTATATGAAAATTAACATATTAACATGATGTTGCCTGAAAAATTCTCGGAAGAAAATTTATAGGAAAAACACAGAAAAACTCTACTAACATTTTTCTGTAACTATGTCTTTGTCTGACACTGTTCATCTAAATACTTCCAGAAAAATCAATGGACAGGGAAATTATCTCTGAGAACAATTGTGTCATATTATACTGTTCAAGTATTCTTTCTCAATTTCTTCATTGAAACTTGACTACATGGGCTACTAACAGTAGAAAAAAAAGTTTTTAATGCTGTCTTACTCAATTACATGCTTGTTCAATTTCCTTCTTATATGTGTTAATATATTCTTACCATATACATATCTATGTTTGGTACAAGTTTATAAAGATTGGTTAATTTGTAGTTATCAATATCAATGAAGGCAACTAATGAAGTAAATAATCCTCAGTGGAAGATAATAAAAAAAAACCTTACACTGTTTGTGTAAATTCATTATATCTGCACAATAATAGGGGCAAAAGATTTGCTTTTTAAACTATTTACTTATTTTTTACTCGATTGTATCTAAATATTCATTTTTACCCTCAATTAGCTAACATAGCCATCCAAGGCATGTGTGATGACAAAGGGAAATATGTTTTGAATTTACACACACTCAGTGGAAAACCAGAGTGCTTATTTAGAGTTGAAGTAATTTTAGCACAGCAAAGACAGCTCAAGATCTAAGTATATATGTGAATTAATTTAGTATATATTAATTTATATATTAAAATTCTATAATTCAACATTTTGGTTGCAGTTGACAAAAATTAGAACTAGATAGATTAGCCAAATAAGAAATAATTTATTAAAAAACATTAAAATATTGGGCCGAGCCCGTGGCGCACACGGGAGAGTGCAGTGCTGGGAGCACAGCGACGCTCTTGCCACGGGTTCGGATCCTATATAGGAGTGGCCGGTGCACTCACTGGCTGAGTACCGGTCATGAAAAAGACAAAAAAAAAAAAAAAAAAAATTAAAATACTGTATGCAATTGAAGGAAAAGTTGGCAGCCAAATCTCTGCATTACAGAAACATAGCTGGATCAAAAAACACGTGAACATAGGAAATACAGGATCAAACTCATCTCTCATCTCTCTTTTCCATATCTGTTTCTCTCTACTTATTACTCTCATTCTTAATAACATTTTTCTCTCCACGTGGCAAGAAATATAGCTACTGACATTTTCTGAGTCCTACCATTCATAGTTTTCACTAGAGGATTCCATAAACATAGGGATTTTATAGCTGTAGATGAGAAAATTTAATAAGAGGTCAAAATAATAGGTCTCAGAAATGATACAAATGTGTCTCCCAAGTTTCATGTGTTAGAAAGTTAACCCCCAAATTCAAATTTTGATGGTATTTGTAGGTGGGACCTTTGGGAGGTAATTAGGACTAGATAATATAATGAGGGTGGAGTCCCATGATGGGACTGGTGACTTTGTAAGAGGATGAAAGGCCTGAGCTGACATGCTCTTGCCCTTTTGCCATGTGATGCCCTCAGATATGTTATGATGCAGCAAGAAGGCCCACACCAGATGCCAGTGCCATGCTCTTGGACTTCCCAGTCTCCAGAACCATGAACTAAATAAACTTCATTTCTTTATAAGTTACCCAGTGTATTAGTCCATTGTGTGTTGCTGTAGCAGAAATATCTGAGACTGTATAATTTATAAAGAACAAAGGTTTATTTGGCTTATGATTCTGGGACAGCTACATCTGGCATGGGCCTCAGGCTGCTTCTACTCATGGTAGAAAGCAGCAGGCAGCCGGTGAGTACAAGCAGATCACATGGCAAAAGGAAGCAAGAGAGAGAGAGAGGAGGTGCCGGGGTCTTTTAAATAACCAGCTCTTGTGGAAACTAATAGAGTAAGAACTTACTAACTACCCCCCACCCCCAGGGAGAGCATTATCCATTCATAAGGGATCCACCCCCATGACTCAAATAGCTTCCAGCATTGCCACATTGGGGATTAGTTTTCCATATGAGTTTTGGTGGGGACAACACATCCAAAACTCCATCACCCAGTCTGTGGTATTATGCTATAGCAACAGAAAATGGACTAAGACCATCCCCAATAGGAGAGACTGCTAGGACCATGTCAGTTATAATTGTAATTGCGTGTGTGTCTGTGTGTATACATATATATTTGCTAAAATGGTTCTTTTTTCATTAGACTAGCAGAAATCTAGTGGTGTTTAAAAATTTTTTGTTATTATTTTATTTAGTAGTCATACCAGTAGTAGTAGTATTTCTCATCTTCTCATTGATGTATAATATTCTTGTCAATGAATGAAACCAAAATACAACTTTAAAATATATCTTAATCTATTAAAATGTATGTTAAGTTCTTTTATCATTAGGCATTTCACTTCCTTCTTTACTAGCTAAATTATTGAGCATGTACTTATATACATGTAGCTCTATGGAGGGGCCACCTTAGGAAAAAGTTTAATAGTTTACTTCAGAGTTAAATTTCATTGTTTATCTTCCCCACATCTTTTAGCACTTATTGCTTAGAGTTTTACATTCTTCTAACAGTGAATGAAGCATTTCATTCCATTGTTAAACTGTTTAAAGTTAAAATGATGCATAAAGACGAAATACATAAATACCAGACTATCCTGACTAATCCTTTAATAAGACAGGAGGAAAAACATGAATGTAAGTGGTAGACATCAAATGTTCTCAGTGTAGGTATGGCAAAGTGAAAAACTTTAACGACCTGGTATAACATCTCTAATTCCATTTTTTGACTCCTGCATTTATCTTGATTTTCTTTATGAGTACCGAAGGTCACCAACAAAATAACCATTTAAAAAAAAAATACAAATCGAAATATTTAATTCTCCTCTGAAAAGCCTTCTGTGCTTTTTGAGTCCATACTCATATAAAAACAATCTATACTTCTTAATATGTCCAATTAAATCTTAAGCTATCTGACACTTTCATAACCTCATCTTCTGCTGTTCTGCCAGACTCACTACACATTGAGCCTAGTAGAGCTCTCTTCCCTCAGGGGGCAAGCCAATGTTTTCTTCCTTAAGGACCTTCTGACATTATATTTCCTGTGGTGGGTGTACTCTAGGGAAGCAGGCTTGTCCACTGATGATCACTAGTCAGCAAATGGTATCTTGATCGGCAACCAAGTAAGATGTCTGAGGCAGAATGCAAATCAACCACGTCACTAAGCTCAGCTAAGTTTTGTCTGTTTTGTGTTGTTTTGTTTTCCTTTTAGCAAAGCTTTCTTCCTGAAGTGCTTTAATTTATCTCTTCTAGACTAGCAGGTTGAATAATTTTACTCTAGACATTTTACCTCCCTTTTCCTTTCAATGCCATTTAACACATTTACATTTACTATGGCACAAAGAGAAGTTTTTGTGTGTCTATGGGTTCTTTCTCTTCCTTCAAGTCTTAGTTAAATAGTAATCTTCTCAGGGAGAATTTGCTGACCACCCAGCTAAAATAAGTTGCCTGACCCTTTCTGTGTTTTCTAGTAAAACATCTTATTTAATTTCAATGTAATAATGACAGCAACTTGCAATTTTACATTTATAGGTTTGTTTACTTGGTCATTTTTAGTCTCCCCCAGAACAGTGAGTGTAATGAAGAAAGAACCACATCATTTAGTGTACGATGCCCAGTGCCTAACACACTGTATTCATTATCTAAATAAAATACTTTTGTATGCATTTGGCTGAGTTACTAGATGGTTACTGACAAGCAACAAGGCTGTCTCCTGGACTGTTCTGTTCTAACTCATCAACCTACCAAATATCTTCAGTGTTAGTAGTTGCCTTTCTTTGTCTAGAGAATTTTTCTTTAAGAAAGTAACTGATATTACAAATGTATGTTTTTGCTGAAGTCATAGCTTCAGAATACACCTTCTAATTTGGGTGAGATAGCCCTCATGTGTATGTTACTGCAATTTGTTTATGCCTATAATCATAGAAAATATCACTTCCCACTGTGTTTCTCCATTCACATGTTGTATTCTTCACCGGGCAGTACATTGCTTAAGGATCGGGGTTGTTTGTTATCGCCTCTGTATTCCCACTTCCAAACATAAGGCTTAGAGACTATGTGGAACTCAAAAGATATACTTCCCACTGAATATATAACCTTATAACAACCATTGACAAAAATCCTCACTTTGACCAAACTCTAGACAAGGTCTCATCTACCGTTAATGTCCCCTTTTAGTAATTTCCCATCCACCAACCCCTCCAAACTGTTCCTTGATTATAAATTCCCACTTTCCCTTGCTGTATTAGGAATTCAGCCCAGCTCTATCCTGAGGCTACTTTCTCTGTTTTGCAGTAGTTTGAAAATAAAATCTGTTTTTACCACTTTAACAACTGTCCAGCTATATGTCCAGCTTTATATGGTGTCAATTTTCTTTGACGCCATATAACATGAAGTCTGTTTCAAAGTAACTTGTGGGAAGATCTTTCTGGCTCATTATGTTCTTCTCCCACTACAACGTGGATTCTTTGAAAGCAAGAAATAAATTGTATTTATCTCTTTTCTTCCCAGGTGTTAGCCTAGTATGGATAATATTAGAGCACACAGAAACCATGTGTGCATTCTGAAATGATGGAAGGAATCCTCAAAATAATCTAGTTATAAAATCCTTTTATTTAGAGATGAGGAGTTACTCTAATAGTGTGATTGTCAAGACCACAGAGCCAATTAGTGTCAGAGACATGATAAAAACTAGTTCCTCTGTAGACAATTTACAAGCTTTGTCATCACCTAGTTTATTTTTAGGTGTATGTTTTAGCTAAAACTCCCTCAGGCAGCCACAACATGAGCAAAAGAGAGGAACTGTTGAGTTTCTAAAAGGATTATGAACCCAAAGACTACATGTGAATTAAGGGCAAAACCTTCTTAGGCTTCTGATAGTAGTGTGTTTTTTCCCTCCCCTTGGACCATAAATGTGCTTAGAAGCTTAAATAGATAACATAGGAAGAAAAAAAATTACATTCTAAATCATTCTCTACCTTGAAGATGATGACATTTTATATTATGTTTTAATACTTTTCTTACCAAAAAAAAAAAATCTCAACTGGGCAGGCTGACATTCAGCCAAACTTGATTTTCAACATTCCCCTGGTTTTATCCAGGGAAAGAGTTATTATACAAATATAATCCAACTATACCTTTAGGTTTTATTAATCAAGATCCTTCCTTTTCTCATCCATGCTGTGTACTTGATGCTATGGTGAGCTAAACTCATGAAAGAATGTCCCATTTCTACCAAGGTGCAGGATTAGACTATTCATACGCAATGGCCAGTGAAACAATCCTATCTTGGGTCACACTTCTCTTGTTTACCTTGTCACCCCTGCAGCATGGAAGGACCTACTGGATCACAGAATGTAAAAGGATAATGAAGTGATAATGAGATACAGTGAAGAAAAATAGAGCCAGCAATGTATATTTTTCTTTTTGCGTATACAAATAGTATCAATTCATTTATTTTACTAAGAGAATAAAAGGCATCTTAAGGCAAAACTACTGTTTTTTTTTTAAGTTTGTTGTTTCTAAATTTAGGCTTTCTTCTAGCTGGAACTACTTGTAGGTTCCCAAACATGCTAGTGATGGGGTGCAGAAAGCCGTTGCCCCAAAATACAGTGTTTTGACTTCAAGGTCTCTCTGACCTCCTCCTGTCTCTCAGTCTTCTGTGCTTATCTGCCTGAAGTCTGGACCCACCAAAGAAGAAGAGAATTACCTCTAGTTCTTTCCCTGAGTTTTCATTAACTCCTATCATAGGAAAAAAGACTGAAGTATGTCAACACACCTGGACAGACTTTGGTTACTGACCATTGTCTTCTATTTCTGTCCCATTCAGTATTTTGAAAAGAATCATTTATAGTCATTTTAGGCTCTGCAGGCCTGACAGAATTTCTCTCAGGCTGTTGTATGTTCTCCAAGACCATTAAATCCCCTGAAAATCATTTACTCCAACACCTCCTCCATTTTTCCTTTCCCTGTGAAGATGGGAATACATGTTCTACTGGAAAATTGTGAAATTACTCTTTCGTGATTCCCTAGTGCATTTCCCCCTCCCGGCATGCTGAATAGCAAAATTTGTTATGTTTTTTCTTCATATCAATCTTTGCTTATTAGTTGATTTTTCAGAGAACTTTCAGAAGGTTGAAAGGGAAGTCTTTTCTTGGCCCCTATACTAGTGAGTCTCAGCGTGTCTTTGCTCAAGAGTGCTGCATTATGTCAGGAATGCACCCAAACCCTGACTCCCATCTGGTCTGCACTCTGAGTGTGCAACCCCTCACTAAAAAGTAGAAATGATAATAAATGGCATGCTTTCAGAGAATTAGGATGAGCAATGCCTGACCAACATCATATTAGTGGAAGAAAAATCAGGAGAGAGTAGTGCAATAGAAATCAGGTTAAGTCTGATAGAGTAGTCAACCAAGTCAACTGAAACAAATATTCTGTAAAATTAAAACTGGGAAACATTTATGAACAGTGCTGGTAGAAGTGGAAATCAGATCATTTGGGGTTGACAAATGAAGAGACGATGAGTACATTTTTTACTTGAATTGTGTAATTGTTTTACATATTCTGTTCCTTCAAAAAGTTATTTGTTTTCATATTTAAAAAGAAATATTACTGTTAGGAGGCCCAAGACTTAAAATAAATATTTTCCCTTCAATGTTGTATGTTAATTCAATGTAAGAAGATGTTTATATTGTGAGCATCTCCAATTCACAGCCATGGTCCTAAGGCAATGTTCCCAGCGATCTCGTCACTTCATCAAAATGGCTTTTTTAAGAAATTGCATCTTTCATAGAAACAACAATTGGAACAATTAATTAGTTTCAATTTTAATCAAACAATGATCTCATTTAGCTCTGATTAAATTACAACAGCTAGATAAATCCAGACAGCAACATTTAGCTAATTTAATTAGGTATGGTATTGCTTTTCTGTGTTACCACTCTGAATGACTAATAGTTGGGTGCTAGTGTTTTTCCTACACAAGATTTTCTGCATTTTTATTGAATGGACATATGTAAACAACAGGCAAACTACAGCTGAATGATATCTTACATTTTTTTCAATTTTTATTCTTGAATAGATCTTAGCATGCATGACAAATAAGTGTTTTGCTGTGTTTAAATATTTTTTAAAAACCTCAACAAAAGATTTGAGGTTAATTTTCTAGTGAATAAACTTAAAATTATTTTGAGATAGTAAAGACTGATTGCCCTATAGAAAGCCCAATCCTCCTTACTCCATTCTTTTTTATTATATTATAAATATTGATTTTCAGTATTGTAGTTCAATATTTGGTTCAATTTTCCTATTTTCTCTTTTTTATGTCACTCTAGCTTTATGTGCCTAAGAGGATTGAACTTCAAGTAGTTATAAGCGATGATTCAACTTTAAAATTTCTGACTTTCTTAGAGATTTATTGTATATCAGCTAGAGATTACATTCAGTTTCACAAATAACAGTAACTGAGATAATATTGAGATTAATATTCTTTCAAGTAAGAGCAAGTTCAGGGGTAGCCATCCCAGGTCCAGGGTGGCAGCTGTTAAAGAAATCATGCCAGACAAGATGAGCAAACAGACGTCAGTTTTATTCCAATAATATTGCAATAGGAGAAAGATGGTGAACTCAGCTCCACTGAAACGAAAGCATGAAAGCTTTTAAAAACTGGGATTGGGTGGAGAGGCGGGGAGTTGTAGGCCTCCTGTGGTCACTAAGTGACCAAAGGATCATACTCAGAGGAGAAGTAAACTCTCTCCTATCTTCATGACTGGAGGTGGTTTTACAACTTGGAGCAAGGTGCCCACTGAAATTAGGCTCCTATTCTCACACAAAGACTGGAAAATAGGGGTAACTGTCTTCCATGGATGTTTTCATTTCAAAGAGGAGCTTTCCAGGTACTTGAGAAAGACATTCCCTGGGTCATAAAACTTTTATGAGAAGGAAAGAGGCTTTTATGCAGACCTATATACATTTCAAAGGGGTAAAGAAAGAAGTGCAATTAAAATTTTTCTAAATTAAAAGCTTTAAGAAAAGAGATGTCTGGGCCCTTACAGTCAGGAAGAAATGTGTCTGAAGTTTTTAGTCAATCTGAAGAAAATGTTAAGACTCTCTTGGTTACAGCTCATGGACTTTAAAGGCTGCAATCTCCGCTCTCCTGTCAGCCTCCTTCCCGTGGTGGGTAATTCACCTTGGCAAGGTGATTACCCAGCACCAGCCATTATATTTACATTTGGGATAGAAGAAAGAGGAAGTGCAAAGGACAAAAAGGAGTCTGAGCTGAGCCTGGCTCCTTTTTATAGGATTTTTTAAGCCCAGCCCAACAAGTTTAACATAAAATGCAGTGACCATTACTGAGTCTTATGGATGTGTTTATTGGTAAGAAAAGCTAGAAAAATAGTTTGTATGTTTTTAAAAATCTGGGCTTATCGCCACTCCAACAAAACTGGCTTATATCATAATAAAATAATTGAGACGTATATAATTTATTGAGAAAAATAATAGAAATAACTTAATTTCAGTCTTTTAAATCAAACAATATAATGCTTTCACAAGTAACCATTATAAATTATATTTTGCTTCTCAGGGCAGTCTTTTCACATTAAAACCAGAGTTAAGGACTACCATGGGAGCTTGCTACCACATGTTCTTTAAGCTTTTGTTCTATTGCTTTCTCTCTGTCTTAACATCCCTGGCCTTTCAGATCCAAAGGTCTTTACTTCACACTTAAACATCATGAAATATCTCCCGATGTCATTGTTAAATTTACTTTTAAGTTACATTTGTTTTTAGGGACCACGATTTTCTTTCTTCTATTCTTCGACACAGTGATTTTCAAGGATGCTTTGTGGACAGATATAAGATTTGAGATTATGTTTCAGGGAAAATATCTCTTTCTACATAGTAATAGATATAACTGTAACAGTGTGACCAACTCAAACCAAGCCTATTGTTTAACCACGGCTTAAACAAGTTTTTTGCAGATGGAGCTGAGACAAAATTTGCAAGTTATGCAGCACAGGCACACACAGTAGAAAAAGCCTTGACTTCCAAAAGCCAATGATCCTCCAGATGGAACCAAGGAGGCCAGGACACAACCAGAAACTAAAACCCTGGAGCTATTACAGAAGCAGAGAGTTCTTAGTCAGGCAGTGCCGGTACTGAAGCGCACCAATCCAAATCTGTCCCATCAGCACTTTCACATACCAATCTGTTCCTCTAACCCACAAAATTTTAACTCAACTTCAGATTGAGAAGACATTTGAGCATTGTCTCCTGTCTCCTTAATGGTCAGTAAAGCTCTTTATTCTCACAAAATCCTGCATCACAGAGTTTGGCTTTCTGTGCACATTGGACAGTGAGCCCATTGCTCAATAACATAACGAGGATCCCCAGATTGGACCCTAAGCCAGTTAGCTTAATGCAAATTTAGATACTTGGAGTTTACAGATATCATTCAAGGACAGGTGGACCTGCAAGACTGGCTAGTGGGACTTTCGTTTGTAGGAAAAAAGGTAAAATTCATTTCTGGAAGAGTCTGTAAGGACGATTTGGAGTTAATGGCTAGTCCCCAAAGTTAAATTCTTCAAGATATTCAAGAACAATGTACATTTAAAATCACGTTTACAAAATATGGAAATATGTTCCCCTGTAGAAGTTCATAGTAGAATAGATGAGTGAGGGTTCTGCAAGATACAGGTCATTTTGATTGTTGCACTTGGCTGTATACTTCATGTCAGCATGTCACTTAGGAGAGGCACCCACATTTAATACTTGAAAAAGTAAATGAAAATAAGTTGCCATTCTACATTAGGTCCTTTAAAGAACCAAGAGCACCTGGTCTCCTTGTGTGATAGCTTCAAAAACTGTAAGATAGACATCTGATTTCTTCAGGGTGGTGGTAGTTTGGAGTGGAAAAGATGGGATCACCACAACACAAGCTCTGTTAGCAGCAGGGCGAAACAGTCATAGCAACCACAGGCCAGAGCACGGTAACCATGCAGTTACCAGGCAGCCACAAGGTAAAGGTGGAGTAGACTGTGCAAGAAGATTAAAAAGTAGACATTAATGGGCCCTGGAGGGATGATGAAAATCTCCCTGGGGATCTCTAAAATACTTAGGTATGTTTTCAGAGTGAACCCATCCCTAACAGAGTCTGTAATTTAAAAACTTACACAACTATGACCCGTATATATACCTCATGCTTTCTAACCTTAAGAAATTCTAATTGCGTATGCTGTATAATAGGCAAAGTTTTCTTTCTGTGACTCTATTAATGCATAATTGAAGAAGTGAGAAAAGAATCGGAAGCACTGATAAAATATTAGAATTTATTTGAGTCTAATATGTGTGACTGTGGTCTGAGAAAAGAGCACCAAGCCACCTTGGGATGTGCTTTCCGAAGGGCCAGCAGAACATTAGCATTTTTATAATTACAGAAAAGTGAAGAACAAAGTAGAGAAAAGAAGACAGAGCCTCAATCAGCACATCAACCTTTCTGAAATGCTGTAACATAGCATTACATAGTTAGTGACTGGCTCTCAGTTGCACCCTAGTACAGATGTATGAGTAAGTATAATAAGATACATTTTCAGCATTCCTAAGTTAATACAACTTCTTTAGGCATCAGTAAGTCTGGTAGGAGGTTAAAAGTAGTTTTGTGGTAACACTTCCAGAATGGGTGGACATGGCTGTTGCCTCATTCCAGATTACCCAAAGGTATTAGGAATGCAGTTGCCCTGAGTCAGAGCAGATTTCTGGTTTGTCAGTATGTAAGCAGAAGACATGCTGGTCTGAGTCATAATTATACAGCAACACTGTATATTGCATAGAGTGGACATAAGGCTAAGCATAGAGTGGACATTCAGGAGTATTTATTGAATGAATTGAGTTATTCCAAAGATGTTTTTATATGCAATTTATTTTTCCTTAAAGCAATATTTAATAGTAGCTATATTTGTTAGACATTTTATTTGTAAAAAGAAAGAACATAATGTATAATGATTAGCCAAATATCATATGGCTGGTATATGGAGCAGTCAGACACTACTCTGAATCATTTGCTTCCAGCCCAAATGACCTGCCTGCTAAACCACTCTGCATGCTTTTAAAGCAACCAGTCTATCAAAAAGGATCTCAAAGTTACGTCTACTGGGAGGCTCCTGCACTAGGGGATGCTCTCTAGTGAGTCCTTGAGAAGCAGTAAGAATTTCAAAAACTGTGAATTTGTTAAAATAATAGTAACAATCAATTGTCACTCAAATAAAATTGTATTCCTTCAGAGAGTCAGCTGACCTTCAGCTGGGCCTACCCAAAAATGTTCTTATTTGATTTTAAAAGATCACACAAACCTCTCTCTGCCTTATATTTACTAAATAAATTTATAGGAAGCCATTGGTTTGGACTGAATTCCTGCACTAGGCCCAACAGACCAAACCAAAATGGACTTACTCATGCTAGAGTTACTCATGCTAAAATTCCATGCCACCAACCCGAAACTAAGATCATTATCCAAACTTCTGAGAAATCAGAGAGGGATAATAGTCAAATCCCCAAACAGGCCACTTTTAGCTGGCATGGTAAGAAAGTCCCCGCTGCTTTAACTTTTACAAAGAAAGTAACTTTGTGTTTTTTTGTTTTTTTGTTTTTGTTTATGATGCATTCCAAATTTTATTTGGTTCTGTTTCTTTACACAGGAAACTGTTATGGGCTAAGGATTTTGAAATCAGTATAGAACTCATTTTATTCATGTTTTCTTACATCCAATCTCTTAGTTCTACTGAAAAATTCAGTATTATAAATGTGTAAAGGTGACTTGTCCTTTTCAGCCTCCTATCCTCCCACCTTTTTCTTTGCTGTTAAGCTTTAGCCAAATGGGCCTTGTTTCAATTTTTCAAACACATTATGTTTCCTTGTTCATGCATTCTGCTTCAGAGCTTTTGCATTTTCTCTTCTCTTTTTCTGGATTGTCATACACCAGATGTTTGCATAGCTACTTCTTCTTGGTATTCAGAATTAAGTTCAAATGTATTGTCCTTGCTATGTACCACCTCTTTGCACTGTCTAAAATTTTGTAGTCCAATATGGTAACCACTAGCCACATGTAGCTATTCAAATTTGAGGGTTTTTTAAAATTCAGTTTCTCAGTTACACTAGACATATTTCAGTTGCTTAAGAGCAACATGTAGCTAGTGGCTACTGTACTGAATAACAGATATAGAACCATTATGTTCAGTTTTTCCTTCACTGTTTTATTGTCTGTTTCCTCTGGATATGCACTTCCCCAACCTACATTTGTTTCCCTCTCACCTAGAATATATTTATTATTTTCTTTTTTTAAATTTTATTTTGTCGATATACATTGTGGCTGATTATTGCTCCCCATCACCAAAACCTCCCTCCCTTCTCCCTCCCCCCCTCCCCCCCAACAATGTCCTTTCTGTTTGCTTGTCGTATCAACTTCAAGTAATTGTGGTTGTTATATCTTCTTCCCCCCCCCGTTTGTGTGTGTGTGTGTGTGTGTGTGTGTGTCTGTGTGTGTGTGTGTGTGTGTGTGTGAATTTATATATTAATTTTTAGCTCCCACCAATAAGTGAGAATATGTGGTATTTCTCTTTCTGTGCCTGACTTGTTTCACTTAATATAATTCTCTCAAGGTCCATCCATATTGTTGCAAATGGCAGTATTTCATTCGTTTTTATAGCTGAGTAGTATTCCATTGTGTAGATGTACCATATTTTCCGTATCCACTCATCCGATGATGGGCATTTGGGCTGGTTCCAACTCTTGGCTATTGTAAAGAGGGCTGCGATGAACATTGGGAAACAAGTATACCTTCGACTTGATGATTTCCATTCTTCTGGGTATATTCCCAACAGTGGGATAGCTGGGTCGTATGGTAGATCTATCTGCAATTGTTTGAGGAACCTCCATACCATTTTCCATAGAGGCAGCACCATTTTGCAGTCCCACCAACAATGTATGAGAGTTCCTTTTTCTCCGCAGCCTCGCCAGCATTTATCGTTCATAGTCTTTTGGATTTTAGCCATCCTAACTGGGGTTAGATGGTATCTCAATGTGGTTTTGATTTGCATTTCCTGGATGCTGAGTGATGTTGAGCATTTTTTCATATGTCTGTTGGCCATTTGTATATCTTCCTTAGAGAAATGCCTACTTAGCTCTTTTGCCCATTTTTTAATTGGGTTGCTTGTTTTCTTCTTGTACAGTTGTTTGAGTTCCTTATATATTCTGGATATTAATCCTTTGTCAGATGTATATTTTGCAAATATTTTCTCCCACTCTGTTGGTTGTCTTTTAACTCTGTGAATTGTTTCTTTTGCTGTGCAGAAGCTTTTTAGTTTGATATAATCCCATTTGTTTATTTTTCCTTTGGTTGCCCGTGCTTTTGGGGTCGTATTCATGAAGTCTGTGCCCAGTCCTATTTCCTGAAGTGTTTCTCCTATGTTTTCTTTAAGAAGTTTTATTGTTTCAGGGTGTATATTTAAATCCTTAATCCATTTTGAGTTGATTTTAGTATACGGTGAGAGGTATGGATCAAGTTTCATTCTCCTGCATATGGATATCCAGTTGTCCCAGCACCATTTGCTGAAGAGGCAGTCCCTTCGCCACTGAATAGGCTTGATGCCTTTGTCAAAGATCAGCTGACAGTAAGTGTGTGGGTTGATTTCTGGATTCTCTATTCTATTCCATTGGTCAGTGTGTCTGTTTTTATGCCAGTACCATACTGTTTTGGTTATTATAGCTTTGTAGTATAGCTTAAAGTCAGGTAGTGTTATGCCTCCAGCTTTATTTTTTTTGCTCAGCATTGCTTTGGCTATGCGTGGTCTTTTATTGTTCCATATAAATGTCTGGATAGTTTTTTCCATTTCTGAGAAAAATGTCTTTGGAATTTTGATGGGGATTGCATTGAATTTGTATATCACTTTGGGTAGTATGGACATTTTCACTATGTTGATTCTTCCAATCCAAGAGCATGGGATATCTTTCCATCTTCTTGTATCCTCTCTAATTTCTCTCAGCAGTGTTTTGTAGTTCTCATTATAGAGATTTTTCACCTCCTTGGTTAACTCAATTCCTAAGTATTTTATTTTTTTGGTGACTATTGTAAATGGGCAGGCTTTCTTGATTTCTCCTTCTGCATGTTCACTATTGGAGAAAAGAAATGCTACTGATTTTTGTGTGTTGATTTTGTATCCTGCTACTGTGCTGAAATCATTTATCAATTCTAGCAGTTTTTTTGTAGAGGTTTTAGGCTGTTCGATATATAGGATCATGTCATCTGCAAACAGGGACAGTTTGACTTCATCTTTTCCTATCTGGATGCCCTTTATTTCCTTCTCTTCTCTGATTGCTCTGGCTAGTACTTCCAACACTATGTTGAATAGGAGTGGTGAGAGTGGGCATCCTTGTCTAGTTCCTGTTCTTAAAGGAAAAGCTTTCAGCTTTTCCACATTCAGGATGATATTGGCTGTGGGTTTGGCATATATGGCTTTAATTATGTTGAGATACTTTCCCTCTATACCTAACTTATAGAGGGTCTTTGTCATGAATGAGTGCTGAACTTTATCAAATGCTTTTTCAGCATCTATAGAGATGATCATATGGTCCTTGTGTTTGAGTTTATTAATATGGTGTATCACATTTATTGATTTGCGTATGTTGAACCAACCTTGCATCCCTGGGATGAATCCCACTTGATCGTGATGAATAATTTTTCGTATGTGTTGCTGTATTCTGTTTGCTAGTAATTTAGTGAGGATTTTTGCATCTATATTCATCAGGGATATTGGCCTGTAGTTTTCTTTTTTGGTTATATCTTTACCTGGTTTTGGTATCAGGATGATGTTTGCTTCATAGAATGCGTTTGGGAGATTTGCGTCCGTTTCAATCTTTTGGAATAGTTTGTAAAGAATCGGTGTCAATTCCTCTTTGAATGTTTGGTAAAAATCTGCTGTGAATCCATCTGGTCCTGGGCTTTTCTTTGTTGGGAGCATTCTGATAACAGCTTCAATCTCCTTTATTGTTATTGGTCTGTTCAAATTTTCTACGTCTTCACAGTTCAGTTTTGGGAGCTTGTGTGTGTCCAGAAATTTATCCATTTCCTCCAGATTTTCAAATTTGTTGGCGTATAGTTGTTTATAGTAGTCTCGAATGATTCCTTGTATTTCAGATGAATCAGTTGTAATATCGCCTTTTTCATTTCTAATTTTTGTTATTTGAGTCTTCTCTCTTCTTTTTTTTGTTAGCCATGCTAATGGTTTGTCAATTTTATTTATCTTTTCAAAAAACCAACTTTTTGATTCGTTGATCTTTTGAATTGTTTTTTGGTTTTCAATTTCATTCAGTTCTGCTCTGATCTTAATGATTTCTTTCCGTCTGCTAACTTTAGGTTTGGATTGTTCTTGTTTTTCTAGTTCTTTAAGGTGAAGTGTTAGGTTGTTCACTTGCCATCTTTCTATTCTTCTGAAGTGAGCGTTTAATGCAATAAATTTTCTCCTCAATACTGCTTTTGCAGTATCCCACAGGTTTTGGTATGATGTATCATTGTTTTCATTAGTTTCAATAAATTTTTTGATTTCCTGCTTGATTTCTTCTTGGACCCATATGTCATTAAGTAGAATGCTGTTTAATTTCCATGTGTTTGTATAGTTTCCAGAGGTTCGTTTGTTATTAATTTCTAGTTTTAATCCATTGTGGTCTGAGAAGATACATGGGATAATTCCAATCTTTTTGAATTTATTGAGACTTGATTTGTGACCTAATATGTGATCTATCCTGGAGAATGATCCATGTGCTGATGAGAAGAATGAATATTCTGAGGTTGTTGGGTGGAATGTTCTGTAGATATCTGCCAATTCCAATTGGTCTAGAGTCTTGTTTAGATCTTGTGTTTCTCTACTGATTCTTTGCCTAGATGATCTGTCTAATATTGACAGTGGGGTGTTCAGGTCCCCTGCTATTATGGTATTAGTGTCTATTTCCTTCTTTAGGTCTAATAGAGTTTGTTTTATAAATCTGGCTGCTCCAACATTGGGTGCATACATATTTATGATTGTTATGTCTTCTTGATGGATCAGTCCTTTTATCATTAAGTAGTGTCCCTCATTGTCTCTTTTTATGGTTTTTACTTTAAAGTCTATTTTGTCAGATATAAGAATAGCTACTCCAGCTCGTTTTTCTTTTCTGTTTGCATGGGAAATCTTTTTCCATCCTTTCACTCTTAGTCTGTGTGAATCTTTATGGGTGAGGTGGGTCTCTTGTAGACAGCATATAGTTGGGTCCTGCTTTTTGATCCAGTCAGCCAGTCTGTGTCTTTTAATTGGGGAATTTAAGCCTTTTACATTAAGAGTTGTTATTGAAAGGTTTTGATTTATTCCTAGCATTTTATTGGTTGTTTGGTTGTCTTAAGTGTCTTTTGTTCCTTGCTTTCTGATTTACTGTTTGTTTTCTGTGTTTGTTGGTTCCTTAGGTTGTAGATAGTGTTTTTGTTAGCTTGTTTTCTCTTCATGAATGCCATTTTTATTATACTAGTGGGTTTAGATTTTTCTTGGGTTTTTATGGCAGTGGTAGTTATTTTTCAGGAACCAAACCCAGTACTCCCTTGAGGATTTCTTGTAAGGGTGGTCTTGTGGTAGTGAACTCCCGCAGTTTTTGTTTGTCTGAGAAATATACTATTTGCCCCTCATTTCGGAAGGATAGCCTTGCAGGGTAGAGTAGTCTTGGCTGGCAATCTTTGTCTTTTAGTATTTTGAAAATATCATCCCATTCCTTTCTAGCTTTTAGGGTTTGTGATGAAAAGTCTGATGTTAACCTGATTGGGGCTCCCTTATAGGTGATTTGACGCTTCTCTCTTGCAGCTTTTAAGATTCTCTCTTTGTCTCTGAGTTTTGCCAATTTGACTATGACATGTCTTGGAGAAGGCCTTTTTGGGTTGAATACGTTTGGAGATCGTTGAGCTTCCTGGATCTGAAGATCTGTGATTTTTCCTATACCTGGGAAGTTTTCTGCCACTATTTTGTTGAATATGTTTTCAATGGAATCTCCATTTTCCTCCCCTTCTGGAATACCCATGACTCGGATATTTGATCGCTTATGGTTGTCTGATATCTCTCTCAGATTTTCTTCAATGTCCTTGATTCTTTTTTCTTTCTTTTTGTCTGCTTGTGTTATTTCAAACAGCCCATCTTCAAGTTCAGAGGTTCTCTCTTCAACTTCGACAAGCCTGCTGGTTAAACTCTCCGTTGTGTTTTTTATTTCGTTGAATAACTTCTTCAGTTCAGCAAGTTCTGCTACATTTTTTTTCAGGACATTGATTTCCTTGTACATTTCCTCTTTCAGATCCTGTATACTTTTCCTCATTTCATCATGATGTCTAGCTGAGTTTTCTTGTATCTCATTCAGTTTCTTTAGAATTATCACTCGAAATTCCTTGTCAGTCATTTCAAGGGCTTCTTGTTCTATAGGATCTAGAGTTTGAGATTTATTAACTTTTGGTGGTGTACTTTCTTGATTTTTTGTATTTCTGGTATCTTTTTTTTGGTGTTTATTCATTGTGGCCGGGGGTTTCACAGTCCACCGGTTTGAGACTAATGACTAACTAGGATGTTGCTGTGGTTGCCAATTTCGTATGGCTCCCTCCGTGACTGCTCAGTTGGCCTCTAGTGCCTTGTGTGTGTGGTCTTGGGCTTCTCCGGGGAGCCACCTTTCTGGTCAGCTTGGACTCTGCTGGGCTGGTGGGTCACGTACCACAGGGTGTGTGATCTCTGTTGAGCTTTCACTTCCTGTGCAGGACTTCTCCCTGTTCCGTGTGCTCTGGCCCAGGCTGTTAGATCGTGCAGTAGTGACCCCACCGGGTGTGTGGTTTTTGTCGAGTCTCCGCCTCCCTGGCCGCACGTCTCCCCACTCTGTGCGCACTGTGCTGGGCTGGGGCGTGTCTTCTGCACCCCTCGTCTAACAGCTGGGCCTTCAAGACCCTGCTCGGCACCACCTCGCCCAGGAAGTCTACCAGGTTTCTGCTGGGCACAGACGACCGGTCTCTCTGGGTGCCTTTGTAGCACTATGTAGATCTTTCTCGGGTCTTGTTCACCTTTGTATCCCCCCAGTATAAACCGAGTCTAGCGCCCACCTGCAGCCTGGTCTCCGGCAGGTTCAAGCGGACCTCGGAACTCTCCTACCACACTATTCCCAACCAGAAATTCGTTAGGCTTTTTTCCAAACTGGTGGCCGCACAGATGGTATCTGCCTCCCAGTAACAGGGAGTTTACCTGGGGCCGGAGTCCAGGGTATGGTGGAGTGACAGTCGGCCCGCCCGTACTTCCTTGCCCTCCCGAAACTGGCCCGGGACGCCCTCCGCCACCAGCCCTGCCAGAGAACCGCGGAGGGAGTGGGAGCCAAGGCCGGTCCGCAGGCTCCGGAAAGCCTGGCGCCAGGCCAGCAAGTGGGAGGGCTCAGTGATGGCCGAGCAGGGCGGAGCTGCCCGCACCTGGGAAAATGGAGGCAGCACCGGCGGTGAGTGGGCTGGTGGTGCAGGCAGGAGCCGCGTGGGCATCCACCCCCCGAACAGAGCTGTGCCAGGGATCACTCACAGTGCTGTGCCAGGTCGGGTGCTCGCTCTCTGTCTCTGGTTTGCCGCCTTTCCCAGTTCTCGGCCGCTGCCGTCTCAGGCTGTTCAGTCGCGGCGCGGCTCGGGCGCTCCCAGGAATCTTCTTTAATGCCGGCCTGAAACCTCGAATCCTGAATAGGGCAGCTGGCCGCCTTCAGCGCGGCCCCGGCCTCCGGGATCCTGGCTGCATCCACAGCAGCCCTGGCGCCGTGTTCCCTGTTTCGAGACTCACTTTTGCAGCTAAGAAACAGTTCTTTTCCTGCTCCACACTTTAAAGCTGTTGTCTGTAAATGAGGCAGCCTCTCCTGCCGGGGGCAAAGTGGCGGTCACCCCCCACGACCGGTCAGCAGCAGCAGTCCTCCCTTAAGAGATGGCAAGAGGAAGGACCACAAGTTTTCCAGCTGCCTGAGTCCCAGTGGCCGCCTTTTCCACCTCAGCTACTCCGCGCCAGCCGCCGCAGCCGCCGCCATCTTGAAAAGCTCACTTAGAATCCAAAGAAAGTAACTTTGAAATGACAGTCTGCTTTTTGTTTTCTGTTTCTGCTGTCCTTAGCCCTTCTGAACGTAAAACCAACCTCATCTGCTCAGCTCATTCTATTTTATGAAAGGAGGTGTTGCCCATTTCTAGAATGGCAAATAAAAACAAATTAAGATAAATAAATAAAAAAATAAATAAATAGATAGATGGATAGATAGATAGATAGATAGATAGATAGATAGATAGATAGATAGATAAAGCAACCAGCCTATTACTGGCTTCCCTTTGTTCATACTGCCCTTAGAAATCCCATCTCTTTTTTTTTTTTTTTTGAAATCCCATCTCTTCTAAACACAGCAGATACGACTTCCTATTAGAAGTCATGGAGCACATCCTCAGTCAAGTATTCTCTTTAGCATCATGCTTTATACCAGCCTCTGGCAGCAGAGGATGACTAGTCTATTCTGGATACCTGTGGACAAAGATACATATACACTCTGAATAACTCATTGTATTAGTTTGCTAGGCTGCTGTAATTAAGTACCCCAAATCAGGTGGCTTAGGACAAAAGAGATTTATGGTCTCACAGTTCTGGAGGCTAGTAGTCTGAAATCAAGGTGTTGGCAGGGCCATGCTCCTGAATGCACTAGGGGAGCATCTATTCCAGGGCTCTCTCCTTGTTTCTGGCAGCTCCTTGGTTTGTGGCAACATAACTCCAGTCTTCATGTGGTATTCTCCCTGTGTGTATCTGTCTCTTCACATGGCATTCTTTTTAAAATGTCAGCTGTCGTATTAGATTAGAGGCCCACCAGACTCCAACAATCATCTTAACAAATTACATCTGCGATAACTTTATTTTTAAATATTTTTTCTCATGTGCTATATATCTTTTTTTGATATTACATAGACATAGGGTATTAGAGTCTGATAAATTAGGCATTGTATTATATATATATATATATATATATATATATATATATATATATAAACAAACTATATAAAATGTATATGGCCCCGAATAGATTGGTTTCTCAGAAAAATCATTCAACTACTATGTTAGATCAAGAAATTGATACAAAACCCCTCAGAAGTCAAAAGAAGATGAGAGTATTTTATGTTTTGATTTCACTAGATTTTCGAAAATCGTGTATATTTTAAATATTTACAGTTAAAAATCACCCCTTTAATAGAGAAAAGAAAATGCAATATAATATTGCTATCCCAAAATGCCCCTTTATACTTTTTAATATACTTTAGTTAGTTTACATCTTCACCAGTTTTCTAAAGAGATGTATTTCAAGAACACCAATAAGAACCCAATGTTGTTAAATACATTGCAGTATTTATGAGAATATCAAAATACTTTTAATTTTCTTTAAGTGTTTCTGAAAAACAAAAATACAGAAAAAAAGTTGAAATAAAGGGGTGCTCGGAGAGGAACTTTTTAGTAACATATGCAGGTACTTCAGTATTTTGTGCATATTTATTTTTGTGTGCGTGTGTGACATGTATATATATTTCTAAACAGTTCATTTATTACAGAGACAAATAAACAAGCTAAAATATAAAATACATATGTAAGTAACCCTTTAAAAGACTACCAAAGAACATGAAACAAGATCTTCAGTGACGGAAAAGAAAAACATTCTATTTTGGAATAAAGATATTCAATATGATGTTTTCATTAAAGTATCAGTTCCTTGTAAATTGATATGTGAATTTAAAACAACCCCAGCAAAAACAGAAACAAAAAAAATATTTACACAAAATTTAATTTTTTTATCCTCATCTTACTCCAACTCTCAGCAATATTCAGACTTTTTACTATGAAACATTTCCTATTTTCATAATTTTCTGCGTGTAATCTCTGTGTAATCCCACTAACCAGGGTTTCATTCTATCTTATTAGCTTCTTCTCCTTAGTCATATCAGTTATTTTTCTTCTTCTACTAACCTTGAAATGCTGGAGTACACCAGAGCTCATCCCTCTTTTCTCTTTTATTCTATATCTATACCTACTCCTTGGGTGATTTTATTCTATGCCTTTAAATACCCCTATTTATCAACAACTCCCAAAATTATATCATAAGCTCTTATATCTTCACTGGGCCTGAGGTTAGATCATCCAAATGCTTACAGGACATCACTAGGTCCATAAATATCAGGCACCTCAAATTTAATGTGCTCAAACACAATTCTTCATTTTTCTTCCAAATTTTTTGCTTCTCCAATCTCTCCTTTCTCAGCAATTGCTACCACCAAATACTGTCTTTTAAATTTAAAAAAATAATAAAATAAATAAATAAATAAAATGTAAAAATAATAGAAATAATTTTGGATTAATATAATCTCCCAACCTACATCTGTCCATCTTTACTGTTCTATTCCCTGCAAATTCTCTTTTTGATCTCTTTCTAGTCTGACACATCCTAATGCCGTATCTGTTTACTTCGATAACCTTCTAACTCATCTGCTTGTTTTCATCTTTTCCTTCATTGTTAATTCTTTTCCACACCTTAAACAAAATTTTATTTCAAAAATAAAAATAGAAAACCCACCTCTGGTTTTAACAGGGTAGTTACACTTACAGTACAATTAACTGCCTTGACATGTGCAACTAAAAACTGGATGAATTTTAAAAAGTGGTCATTTTGCAACAGTTTCTTTGTGCTGGAAAGGCAAACTTTAGAATTCTTGGTTACCAAGTAGCAGGATTTGATGAAAAAAAGAGTGCTCAGAGAAGTTAGCAAAATATTTTACACATAATTTCTCTCTGAGACACTTTTCAATTCCTAGCTATACAGACGTCTTACAGGCTAAGAAAAAGCAGCTTCTAAGTGGCTAAGATAGTTCATGTTACATTTCTCAGGAGATAAAGAATTAGAGAATAGCATCTGTGAAGTCAAAGATATCATGAAATAGCTGAAGCTTCACTGAGACCCCCAAAAAGCTACAATTTAAGAGTAATGGTTTCAAATGTGTTAATATGACTGTGCCCATAATCTCATGCCTGCCAAAAAGAAGAAGATTAAGTCTTGTGTTGGAAGTTATCATAATTCAGAGTCTCTACCTTTTTAAAAAACATAATGTCCTTCATTCAATGAAATATTTCCAAGCATACCAGGAAACAAGATTCATTTGCCAGAAACCAAGGATAAAAATTGAGAAGTTGAATTAGACTGAAGTATTAGTAATCTTGATACTAGATTTATCAGAAAATAACTTGAAAATAAGTATAATTAATATCTTTAGGAAAATAGATGAACAGATGGAGACTATCATAAGAGATCTTAAATCTATAAAAATAATTAAATTTAATTCCTAGAAATGAAATATAATATACAACATAAAGAATCACTAGATGAGTTTAAGAGTAGGTATCCACAGCAGCAGATCAGATTAGGAAACTGAAATATAACAAGTAGAGAATATCTTGATCAAGCACTAGGAATTCAAAGGATTAAAAAAAATACGGAATAGAATATTAGATACATGCATATAGCCGAAATCCTGGAAGAAGAAAAGGACAATGGAATAGAATCAATATTTGAAGGAATACTGGCCAATAATTTTCAAGATGAGGCAAAGACATCAAACCATGTACTCGAAAAGTTCAATGAACCTCAAGCAAAGGCATATGTGCATGAAATATGAAGTATATGTATACAATATGTATGTAATTGTGCACATATGTGCCCATCTTAGTAAAATAATTAAAATTACATGAGAACGCTATATAATGTGATCACCTCTCCCCTTTCACCATCTTCTTTTCTTCTTTTCATGGAATACCACTCCCGGAAACCACCTTTACCTATGTTGTCACATTGCCATCTAGGTTAAAAGGCAAGCTCCCCTTGTGTTGACATCCCTTGTGATGACGATGCTGTTTACTCCGTTTTGTTAACTACTTAACCACACTGAATAAATCAGGGTCTAGCCCATAGTAAGTGCTTGTTTAACATCATCTGAGTAAATAAATGTTGAATGCATATTACATCTTTGAAAGAATGGAAATGCCCATTATCTTAATGACATATTTTTGAACCTTTTTTTTCTTACCTATATTAATTTGATTTTGTAAGTCAGCACAGAAGGTAATATTAGCTTCATTATACTGATGATAAATTTAAGATTCAGAGGAGTTATGATTTGCCTGAAATCACATAGCTTATGCATAGCAAGGTCAGAATTGTATCTCTAGAGTATGTTGTAGAAAGTGGAGCTCTGTAACAAATAACAATACATTCACCATTTGATCTGATAATCTCCATCACAATTATATAACAGTAAGCCATAGTAAAGGTTAAAAAACAGAGATAGTTGCTGTCTGCCTTTCTAGATGCCCCTAAGTCCATTAGAGAGCCAACGGAAGAGTAAATAATACGTGTGCTGGAGTATGGTGACCCCCACTGAAGAGATACAGAAGGATTTAAGGGATTTAATTTCAGGAACTTAGAAACAAGTCCTTATGATTGTAACTTCACTCTTTTGTCAGGGCCTCAATTTTTGACCAATTTCAACTGGTCTAAATTAAGCTAAGCGAAGCAGTTATGCTTCCTGTGAACTTGAACAAAACCTCTCTCTCTCTCTCTCTCTCTCTCTCTTTCTCTCTCTCTCTCTCTCCCCCCACCCCATCTCTCCCCCCTCTCTCTGTCTCTTTCTCTTCTCCCTCCCACCACGAAGAAAGGAAACCTAGAAGCTTCCCTATGGATGTAAGGATGTAATAATTCACTGCAAGAGTGAAAATCAGGTTGCTATGGTGAATTAAAAAAAATTAGGCTAATAATGTTTTCCAGTTATATTTTATACAAGCATTATGTACTGTCAAAGGAGTCCTTTCTGGAATTATAAACTGCTAGTTCTCATGAGATTTTATCTGCAACTTTTATTTGAAGAGATGAGTACCTATTGCAGTTGCCTAGAATGACAGGTTCAACACCACAACTATTAAAATAACATATGCTAGTTTGACCCCAATGCAAAAGAACATTATTTCCGGAAACAATCTCTCTTCATCATAAAAATTAAATTATTTCATCAGACCTAAAGCCACTTGCAGTTATTAATATGCAATTACAATTTCATGAGATTTGAAGTCTAGAATTAATTACCATTTTAATATTTGATCTTGCCTTCAAATTTTGTATTATAAATAACGTTCCTGAAGCCTTTCCTCTAAGTACAACACATATTAGAGATCTTGACTATGATGCCACTTAAGTGGAAACATACCAAGTGCCATTGCCAAAATTGAATGTTAAATTACTACAATATTTATAGAAATATCAGTATGAATGGTGTGACAGTCATTTATTTTTTAACCAACAAGGATGCTTAGGCTTAGATTTCATGCTCTCACCATGCTCCTCAGCGTAATTGGAATGTGATTTAGAGGGCAATAAGTGAGTATCAAAAAAATGCACATAATTGAGGAACAGAAACAGATTTTAGAAATACATGGCTTAATTGATGTCCTGAGGACCTAGAACAGCTGGAGGCCCCCCTTCATTGTGCTGCTCATTCGCACTGGGGGAGAAGAGCATGAGAAGCTCTCTCTAGCTGCAGAAACACCCACTACCTCCTTTCCCTATTGTAACCACAGTCATAATGTCCCAGTTATATACTTAGAATTTGTGAGTATCTGCCCCTGAAAGAAGAGGGAATTCTTTGGAGAAGTGAAGATATTTTAGAGTGTGCATAGTGAATTGCATCTCAAATCAAAAAGCACTGATGTATTTTCTGAAGTGAAATTCCAGCCACCATGGACAGTAAATTCCCCAATTAACTGCAGATTAGTTTATTTTTATGTGTGCTGTTATTCGAAGTAGCGTCATCTAGACTGACACATAGGATCCGAATGAGAACAGATGAGGAATCAGGCAAGATGCTGCTACTCGCATTTGATGTGTATAAAATCACTAGAGAAATCATTTTAAAAAAAATCACACATAATACATGTAGACAGAACATAAAGCGTCATCATAATGGATGACAAAGTCAATCCAGGTTCAAATATTCCTTACAGATTTGTACCCATATCTATTATTTTACTTTCCTCATAATAACTACAAAGTATCTCTGTGTGTGTGTGTGTGTGTGTGTGTGTGTGTGTGTGTGTGTGTTTTCTTTTAAATTAACTAGGTAAGAGAAACACAAATATTTCAGCTATATCTCTAAGGACTTATCTGAAGCATTAATTTGGCAATAATAATTGGCTTGTTTAGCAAACAGAGTTTTTACATCTGAAAGTAACAAAGAAAAAGACACCAAATTAAATGCACATGCTGAAATTTGAAATTTTGTTACAAAGGGAGGTAATAGCGGAAATGTTAAGTGGATCCTTGTTCTTTACTCTGTGAATTACATAGGCATAGCAATAGTGCTATTCAATTATTGACTAAAATTATTCCTAATTGTAACTGGTTGAATATGCTCACCCAGATTTTGTGCATACCCTCAGAATTTGGATTTGGCCTTCTTTGGACCCTCAGAATTTGACATTCTTTTTAAAAGGAGTCTTTGCAGACTTAATAGTTAAGATGGGGTCCTACTGGATTATGGTGGTTCCTAAATCCAGTGTCTGGTGTCTTTATAAAAAGAGGAGAGGACACACTAAAATATGCAGGGGAGAGGTCATGTGGTGATGGAGGCAGAGGAAAAGCTACAGGAGCTACAGGAAAAGAAACACCAAGGATTGCACGCAACCTTCTTCACAGCCTCCAGAAGAAACCAACTCGGCTGACACCTGAAGTTTAGACTTCAAGCCTCCGGAACTGTTAGAGAATTAATTCCTGTTTACTTAAGCCACCAGTTTTGGAGTAATTTGTTACAGCAGTCCTAGGAAAGTTAATACATTAGTGAAAAAATCACGTGGTAAATAATTTGCAAAAATGAAAACTGATCGAGGAAGCTGGGCTTTCTACTTATGCTTTTTTGAAAAATGAAATTTGTGAAAATCCTTCATGTGGACAGGATGCCCTGATGTGTGTTAATCCTCCAAATACTATTTTCTGACTTTAGTTGCCTCCCTCGCCCTCAAAAAAAAAAAAAAAAGAAAAAAGAAAAAAAAAAGAAAAGAGAAGTGTGATCAAAGCAGAGAATTCAATTACCACAAAGATAATATGTAAAATGCTCACCCGATTCTGTAAGATGTTGTCATGGATTATAGAATCATTTGATGATACAGGGTTTCTACATCCTACACACTAAAATAAAGGCAAGTTGTATTAAAGAACTGTAAACAAAAACTTTTGAGCAACTTTAAAGAAGATAAATTACATATTTCTATTATATTAAAGAAGGGAAGAAACCCCCAAATATAAATTTTGTTACATTTGACTATATTAAAGTTTTAAAATTTTATAATATACACCATGCATTGATTTCAAACTCAAACTGTGACCTGTCACCAGCTCTTTGCAATGCAAATAACATATTGATTATGGATAACAGAACATAAAATCTGTTTCAGATCATTATTCATTTAGCAGATTTTCTTTTTACTTAAGTAAGTAGCACACCAAGTGAGACACAAAAACAGGTGAACCATACTGATGATTTGGTCCTAGATTTGCCCTACATTCTTCTACCTCCAAATTCTTGGAAATCTAAGAATATGTAATGACTCCTAAGATCCTCTATGTAATTAGCATAATTTATTCTATTTTCATTTCTAAATATATTAAAGCATAGATATGTTAAAATTATTTGTTACCCAACACTTTCAAAATTCAGGACTAAATCTTTTAAATATATTTTACACATTGTAACCATTTGAGTTTGTCAGAAAAGCTATGATTTACCTTGTTAAGAAAATGAACATAATCTTATACACAAATACACACACCTACACAAAAGCACACACAGTTACATATATTTTTTGTGTGCATTATTTTAAAATATTCATGTGTCTAAAACATTCAAAGGCTTTCTGAAATTTATCCTTATATACTCTAATGGTAATCAGACCTCAAATTAAGAGTCATTGCAAATAATTTTCTATAAAAAGCACTCCATTCCTTGATATCTATGAAGAACTCAAATAAAACAAAAATAAGAAGGTATTATAAATATTATTGTAATAATGTAAATCCTTTATAATCAATTTTTTCCCTTCTTCAACACAATTATCTGTAGGATATCTGTGCAGAAAATTTCTGAAAAGGTATATACATTTTTCAAAATGCTTTTTTCCCCATAGCAATTAGTGTATAAGGAACTCCTACAAACACAACACTTGCATCCACTTTCCAACATTTCTTGTCAATTATTCAGCTAACTGCTATCACTTTATAAGAATGTTGTTTCCCCCAAACTGTCTGTATAATGTCCAGTGATAACGTCCTATTATTTGACTGTCACTTCTTTATGCATTTTTGCAATTCAAACATTTTTGCTTATTAATAGTAAAAATGCACATGCCAGATGAAAATCATTATGTGTGGTATTTCTTTTAGAATGCTTACTCCTTGTTTAGATTCACACTTAATAAATAGTGAGTGCTCAAAAAAATGAATGCTAAATAGAATATAAATGAGGAACTCTGTCTTTCCCTTACTATGTTAGCAAATTGTTTCAAGTTTCTAAGCTTATGATTTCATCTACAGAAATGGAAACAGTAAATGTCTACCTTCTAAGACTGATTTATATAGTAAGATAATTTAGGTAATAAAATTTACCAAATTTCTTCACGTGTAGGAAGAACTTAATATGGCTTCCCCTTCTTTTGTCTTAATTCTTTTTAATCTGTGAATGTGATGTATGCTGTGAATTATTTATGTATAACTGGTTTTTAAAATGCCTGTTTTAAAAAAATGAATTTGCTGAAAGATAAATGTCAACTTAGACAAAATTTTAACATTTTATTGTCTCAATGTTTATGTTTCAGACTTAGTACTTATTTGGCAAACACAGAAAATCTAAAAAGGAAACTATAAATCATTGTAATCCTTCACTTCTTCCACCTCCTCTTTGTCTTCCTGCCTCATTCCTCCTTCAACTAAAAGGTGCATAAAGTCCTCAAGTCACACTAATTAATTCCATTTCCAAGAAATAAGCACTATCAGTGGTTCAGAGGAGGTTCTTTTCAGAGTTTGTAGTATAATCTCACTTTTACGAGGTGTGGAGGAGTAAACCTTCATGAAGATGTGCTCTACCTATGTGCTAGCTATCCCTCTTTTCTCTGCAAATCCACTCCCTATTTCTCAGCTTTGCTCTGTGTTCTAGGGGGCTTCCTTAACCTCTGCCTTTCTCCAATTAGCTTCCACCACTGGAGGCCTTAGCAGAAGTTAAGAAGTTCGGAAGAAAATAAGGTAAGGGTATTTATTATGCAGACTTGGTCCTGCTGGGTTCTTGCACATAGGCTTTGCCCTTCTAGTGCAGACAACAGCTCCGTCAGTCTGCCCTATCTATACAGCTATGTCTCTGGATTCAGGAACTGCTATGTCCCTTACGTTTTCACCTCTAGGGATATTAATAGCTAACTGTTGTCTGCAGTCTTGAGATACTGCATCATCCCTCCTTCTCTTCCCTAAACCTTTTGAAAATAGTCCTTTCATTAAAATCACCTCAGTTATAAGCTTGAGTGTCCCATCTTTTTGTCCCTGGGTTTGGACTCGTAAACCTAGGTGTACATTCATTTATTCATTGCCTTATTCATTCTAAATGAGTATCTGTGCATTACAATGCAGTGTGCTAAGTGGGTAAATATTTTCCACAGTTTTTTAAAATAAGTTTTTCTGTTCTTAATAGAGAGAACCACCATGTACTTATTTTTACAATATCAAATTAATATTCCTTTTTTTCTGAAAAAAAATGAAAATGAATGAAATTCATATACACACATTTATATCAACAATATATTTATATTCAAATAAATGCATCTTTATACAACTAAAGAAGATTCTTAATACAAGAAAGAAGAGGACAGTAGAAACAAACAAAAAAACCTCTACATATTTCACTAATTCAGTCTCATAAAACAAGATCATAAAATGTTTTACCATAGAATGTGATCACAAATGCCATCTTTTCTGTAAGATATGTGTACCTCACTCTACTTTGCAAGAGCTTGTAAAAAGACCTGAGGAGTTGTGGTGAAAGATTTGTTTTGTTTTTGCTTTGTTTCATGTTGCAGATCTTTGTAGTCATTACACATACTTCTATAGAGTTAGGAGTAATCAGTGCTTCTTTTTAAAGCATTTAAAGCCAAAAAAAAAAAAAAAATCCATTAGTAACATAGTTGAGTCTTACGATCTAATCTGAGGGTTGGAGGACCCAGAATGATTTAAAGCCAAGTATCTATGTATTTTGAGTAGAGTGGGAGAGGAGTGGCTGAAGACAAGGTAATTATTTTCAGAATTATTAATGGAGTCCTTCCTACTCAGTGGCCATTGACTAGGGAAACTATTGACATTGAGTTATTAGGAACAACCTAGACCACAAAGCCATTTTCAAGAAAAAGAATAATAACATGCTGAAGCCAGTCATCTGGCTGAGGGTATCTCACAAAAATACAGCCAAGGTTTGTGGATGGTGCAGGTGAGGCTGCGGTTATCTTGAGGCTGGACTGGGGGAGAATTAACTTCCAAGCTCACTCACACGACTATTGGCAGTCTTTCGGTTGTCACTGCTTATTGCAGAAGGACAACCTAAATTCTTTGACACAGGGCTTCTCCATACATTGCAGTAACGCAAGTAGTGGCTTGTTCTATCAGAGTCAACAAGAGAATAACAAGAAAAAGTGAACTCCAATAAGATATGAGTCACAATTTTTAAAACTCAGTCTTGAAAGTGGCATCCCATCACTTTTTCTCTATTATATTTGCTGGAAAGAAGTACCAGTTTCAAACCACACTCAAGGCAAGGCAGTTGCACTAGAGTGTGAATACCAGGAGGCGGAGATCACTGGGAGCTAATTTAGAAGCTGATTACTGCATTAGGATAATTTTAAAAAATAACCTAGATAATATACAAAAATATTAATATGGACCTGATTGCAAATTAACTAGAAATATGATCTCCTAAAAGAAGTCAAAAACCTTAAGAGATAGAGAATTAAATTTCCACTTTCTGTTAAATGTAATAAACTGTTTGCTAGGATTTCTAGATTGTTGTTGACAGAAAATTACTTAAAATTTCTTTCATTACTAGTGGCAATTTTGCCATTTCTTAATCTCTTTATAGCAGAATGCCTTCTATTTTTTATTTTTGCACGTAAATTGATTCTGCTCTTAAAGCCTTTATGATGTTTGAAATTAATTTCTACTATCCAAGACAACATAGTGCTTTATTAAACAGTATTTTGTTGAGCTGAATAGATATTTTTCAAAGGAAGACATACAGATGGCTAACAGGAACATGAAAAAATGCTCAACATCACTAGTCATCAGGGAAATGCAAATTAAAACCACATTGAGATATCACCTCACCCCAGTTAGACTGGCTGTAATCTAAAAGATGGAGAATAACAAATGCTGGCAAGGATGTGGAGAGAAAGGAACACTCCTGAACTTTTGGTGGGACTGTAAATTAGTACAAACACTATGGAAAACAATATGGAGGTTTCTCCAATAACTACAGATAGATCTTCCATACGATCCAGGAATCCCACATCTGGGTATATATCCAAAGGAATGGAAATCATCATGTCGAAGAGATATCTGCACTCCCATGTTCATTGCAGCTCTATTTACAGTAGCCAAGATATGGAACCAACCTAAATGTTCACCAATGGATGATTGGCTAAGGAAAATATGGTATACATACACCATGGAACACTAGTTTGCCATGAAAAAGAATGAAATTCTGCCATTCACGACAATATGGATGAGCTTGGAGAAACTTACATTGAGTGAAATAAGCAAAGCACAGAGGGAAAAATATTTCATGTACTCACTCATAAATGGGAGCTAAGAGAGAAAGAAGGAAGGAAAGAAAGACCACAGTGATGCATTGGACTTGCAGAGGGAAGAGCACATCTAGGGATACAAAGTAGAGTGGGGAAAGGGGGATTGGGAGGGAGATCGGGGATAATTGGGTGGGGGACATTGGGTGTAATTGCAATTTGTGGTAATGGGCATACTATCAGTATGTATCTGGCCATCACATCTTGGGCACAAGTGGTGACAGTCAGATTTCCACTCCATGAATATTCATAACCAATAAAAAAACCCAGTAGTTTTTGATGATATAGTCAGCTTCTCCTTACTATTTGTAGCTTTTAATATTGCATGAGAGTATCCAGAGAAGAGTGAAAAGATTGTATTGGTAGTTGAGGTTTAATTTATAGAGATTCATTGTGGATATACTTAAAATTTTACAGTATATTCTGAGGTCCTTAGAAAGGCTAATGGGTAATTTTGAAATTCTTTCTAATTAAAAAAAATATTCAGAATGAGTATTTTTTTGTTTGTATTTACCAGTATGTGGTCACACCCCATATTGATTTTGTGAATATTGGATAATATTTAACATATTATATATGACCTAATAATGTGCTGAAGCAGCAATTATGATAAAGCATATTATAAAAATAATTCACTAAGGCTGGGGAGAAATATCTTGCAAGGTTGTAAATCATTAAACAAATTACCATGATATAGTCATTCCACTGAAATAAACTAGCATATTTCAATGAATAAAAATAAAACTAAGAAAGTTGCTCAAGATAAATCATAAAATTTTCAGCTGTAGATATTTTCCTTTGTTTTTAAGTTTAATAACATTAGAAGCAACCTAAAAGAAGTCTGCTTTAAAATGAAACTCTAAAATGTTTCTTTTGCTCAACTCATAATATTGAAAAAGAAAATAGTCCATAAGACTAAAATTCTTGTAATTATCTTGTGTTCATATTGGAAAAAGAAAAAAGAGCCATAGCATCTTATAAATTTCTAGTTACTATTATGGTTTGTTTGAATTTTTCTTCTTTTTTTGTAAATGCTTATGTGTAAAACAATTTTGCCTTCTTATTAATCACATAGACCAGGTTGTAAAAATACTGTCAACTTATGCTTGCTCAAATATGTACACAAGAAGCATACTCAGCCAGGCATTGTGTGTAATACCATTACTTTTAAGAAATAGAATTTTTATCACTAGTAAATTGCTTAAATATGTTGTTAAATTCATAATTATTGAAATACTAAACAGCTGTAAAGTTATGATGTTTTCCTCTTATGGATATACATATGTAGCAATGTATATACAATCAGAATATAGAATCATACATATACATTAAAGGGTAAATTTAGAGTTAAAAAGCAGTAAGTGGATAATTTCCATAACATTTGTTCATGATTGTAATAATTCAGGAGAAAATCATAGTATAGAATCACAGGTATACATTTATTCTTTTTTGGCACATTTCTCCATTTATTGAGATTATTTTTTAGATATTTATAGCATCTAAAAACTTCCTTCATAAATATACTTAAATATTTGGTTAAGCTGATTCCTTAGTATTTTATAGTTTTTGTTGCTGTTGTGAGTTGTCTTTTTCTTAAAATTTATGAGGTTTTTTTTCTGCTAAGTGTTGGTTTTATTTATTCTTTATTGAAACAATTGATTATACATATTTGTGAGGTACAATATTGATTTCAACAAATATTAATATGCTAGGTAGTGTTCTCTATTTTAGAAGTACGAAAGTATAAGAAACAAGTTTCTTGCTGTCCTTCAGATTACATTCTAGTATATTATTATGGTAAAAAACAATATACATGCAGATGGATATGCCCAATATACTGTTTAGTCAGAGTCCTATCAAAGTCATTATCCTATATACAAAAACTCCATGAAATAAAGTTGTAAAACAGCATTATTTTTCTCTCAATGTGTTTTCAATGGTACTGTTTAGAATTTTTCTTTCCTGCTCTGAACAACAATATGCACAGATAACATAGATTTCCAGTTCAGTTTCTAATGTTAGTAGTATTAAATTCAATTATTATTTTTTCTTTTTTTCTTTTAAAAAAAAGATGACCGGCAAGGGGATTTTAGCCCTTGGCTTGGTGTTGTCAACACCATGCTCAGCCACTGAGCAAACCGGCCATCCCTATATAGGATCCGAACCCGTGGCCTTGGTGTTATCAACACCGCACTCTCCCGAGTGAGCCACGGGCCGGCCCTAAATTCAATTATTAATAAGTCTGTTCTGATCTATTCAAAATGTTCACCTCTCATTCATTTAAGAATCTCTCTCCTATTATTCCAAAATCAGGTTTAAAAAAATTACTGTAAATAAAGGGTGTGTGGTCAAACTCTTTACTCATTTCTTATCTTACTGTCATAATTTCTCCTATTCATTCAGGTACCTCTGACTCCTCCAGATTGAAGATAGGAAGGGAGACAATGAACAAGAGACAAGTAGGCAAGATCTTATCTGAGAGCACTATTATAATCTGACATAGGTATTTTTCATATGACAGGTGTGATTGCTTAGCAGAGTGATCAAATCAGGAGGCAGCATCAAAAAAGAACGCTAAAAATCAGAGTATATAACGTTATCTTTGGACATTATTCCTGGAAAAGTGACTTTCAAATAATGCAGCCACCTAGAATTGTCGGGCTAAGCTAATTTTAGCAAATAACTGCTTATTTCAAGATAGTAACCTAATAGCTATAAATGCCTGACCAAGGTCCATTTCTACTTTATGGCCCGTTTATCCAATACATTGGCAATCATGGTGAGACTGAAATACACTCTTGGCTCAGTATTAAAGGTAGAGATTAGTTCAACATATAGGTAAATGGTGCACCAGAGTTCAAACTAACTGCGGGAATGATCCCAGAATGCAATACAGATATTCTAAAATTCTTCATCTTTCAGAATGTGAGCACTTCTTTTAATACTCAAATAAAAGCTCAAGACGCTCTATCAAACAGGAATGCAGCAGTTCCATTCTTTTATTAGGATTTCTATCCAAAGTGTATATATTTTTTCTTTTATGTTGTTTTTGTTTTTGTTCTTGTTTCTTCTGTTTTTAAGAATTCTGTGGAAAAGGTTAAATGACATAGAAATAGATCCTAGATACCTTTCCGTACCTCAGCCAATCACTGTTAAAGTGGGACCCTTAGGTTAATTCTTATGGTCATAACTATTTAAGCTTTTGGTAAACTTGCAAATAGCATGATCTGAATGCTTAGACGGAGCACATAGAAAGTGCAACAAGAAATTCATGAAATGAGACCACATGTTGCTCTCCCTAGAGCAGTTATCTAGGTCTTGGTTTTCCTCAGTTGGTCTCCTGCCAATCTCTCTCCCAGCCTCCTAAAATGTGGGAAGGATTTAATTCTCCACCCCACTCCTCCCAGAGCAATTATCAATGATTATCATCATCACCCACAAAATCAGGTATTTAACCTCTTCTAGGGCTCAAACAGATGGAGAAAATAAGTTTTTCCTTCTCTTCTTACAACAGCTTCTCACTTAAGTGATACACTCAAGGATGCGCTTCAGAAAGACAATTTTTTACATTGTTATATGGAGCATTTAGCTTCTCATTGTGCCATTACTTCTCTATTCCTGATTAGGATTTTGGCATTAGCTTCACACAATCAATTGGCCCATTAAAATATCCTCTTATGCAAACATTAGCTTCCATGAGACTTGAAATAGCATTTTGTGCCTCTTTCTAGACATCAAGTTTTCAAACATTCATTGAGAGTACCTCATTCTATACATGAAGACTAAGTGTAAATGTCAACGTCTTTTTTACTATTATTTTCCAGATAAACACTTTGTCTCATAACTCTTTAAAATATAGACGTAAAATATGTGAATACTGTAAAGCCTACAAATCTACTTGAATAAATATTTGTCTCAGTATCTCATTCGTGCAGAATTTGATATTTTACTATCAATGGCCAACTTCTCCACCTACCTTCACCATTTCAGGTTCATCACTTGTTGCTTTGCCTCCCATGGATTTGTCATTCTTTTTCCCCTGGGTGACAGAGCCACCAAAGATTATTCAAAGCCCATCTCTTCTGAGCAGTGAGAAGCCCCCAAAAGTGGTTAATTTACCAGAACCCTCAAGATAGAGGCATTCCTTCCATTTGGGAAATTAACCACAAATATCTTCCCACATTTATTCTCCAGACCAGGAAGTTACAGGAAGAGAACATAGGTGGGGTTTTTGCTAAGTACAGTTTAATAAGTTTAACAATAGAAGCAGGTAACATTTAGTAAGGTGACATTCTATAATGCAATTAAGTCAATCCACTAACAAAAGTTTGATTTTAGCAAACACTCTCTTCTTACAGCAATTTCCCAGTATCTTTACATATCAATCAGTAACTTGTCTGTCTTCAATCCAGCAACCTTGCTGTGTTACAATTCTTTATCTTACAACAGAGACTATATGTCCTGTCCTTTGCAAGGTCAATATTTGAAACTGCAAGGGTTTGGAAAAACCAGGTCCTGTGAAGTCCATTTGCTTTATGCATACTCTACAATCACTTAACTTTTCTACTCCCTGTTTTGCATCATCAAAATTCCTCCTCTGTTTGGTCATTCCTACCAGCTTATAAACATGGAGGTGTTACAGTGTTTAAGGTTTCAAGGTCAATCTGCCTGAGATTGAAATATGGCTTCCCAATTTACCACTGTGTCCTATTTAGTTACTCTTTATAAACCTCAGCTTTCTCATAATTCAACTCATATTTCATAGTCATTACATAGATTAAATGAGAAACATGCAAAATACTTAGCATGGTACCTGGAACATACTACAATTTTAAAGCACTAGCTGTCACTAATACTATTCCCAAATACCATAAGTTTAATAAAAATTGCTCGATTTTTAAAAAAAGTACTTAATTAAATATCAGTTGGCAGTTTTCACCTTACGTCTCTGTGTCATCTTGGAGTCAAAGTCATGGAAATATATATCTAGACATTGAATGCATTTATTAATTCTAGTTGACTTCTTTTGTAGCCAGGACTTACAAATATTTTTCTTGTCTAGCTTAGTCCTAGATACCTTCTTTTTCTACCCTGTGACTTTAATTAATAGCATCATCTTATAATTTCCCCCTTATAGCTATTGATCTATGTGCTGTGTAACTCATATTTAAATGCCCTACCCTGTCCAATTCTCTGCATTGCAACAAAGCATGTCTTATGCACATCTCAGCTTAATATGCTGCAGATTCCACAAGTGTATTTTGAAAAGTTCGCAAAAAAATAGAATCTTTCGATAATACAAATCTTTCCATAAACTTTCTGAAGTACCCTTGTATTCAGGTTCTGAATTCGAGCCTATGTTTGCCTCAGTTTTCTAGCCAGGAAACTGATAGTCATCTTTGCTTCTTTCTCTTTCAACTTAGATCTTTTATCTACAGCTCTGGAAAATCTATTTGTGAAATATTCTTGAATTCAGCCATTATATTAATTCTCAGTATGATCACAATAGAACAAACAATTGCATGTGCATATGCCTCTGTTTACTTTCATGGTCTCCTGTAAATAGCATTCTAACTGACTTTTTGCTTCCATTCTGTACTCTCTATTTTCTATATAGCTTTCAGTGTAATATTGTGAACAGATAAACAAAAAAATTTTCAGTATGTCCTACTATGGGAGAGCTTTTTGAGCTGAGCTTGAACTCTCCCTCTAGTTTGAACAGATGCCTTTTTCACTCTCTCTGATTAAGCTCCAATTTGCCTCTATTACTTCTCCTCTACAAAGAGAAATTTTTTATTTAATTGCTCATTGGTTTGTTTCTATCTCTTTCTAGACTTTAAATTTCATAAGGCCAAAAAGCATGCCTGATTTTCTACAGTTGTTTGGAGCCTAGGACAGTGCCTGGTACCTAGAATTAAAAACAAAATTGTTTAAATTATTCATTGGTATATATGTATTTAATAAATACCCATCCATATTTAATTTTCTGTCTATCAGTCTATCTCTATGAACCTATCCATATCTGGAGAAATATACAACAAAATGAAATATGCAAAAAAATACACATTCCCCTTGGGTGGTAGGAACTTTTGGTTTTCCTATGTTTTTGTTTGTCTGGATTTCTTAATTTTTTAAAAACAAAATGTAATTATATATTCAAAATTAAAATAGAAAATAACTAACTAGATGAATTGTTTTTATGATTTACATTGTTACTCGCTGGTTGAATTAAATCTCATTAAATTAAATAAGATATTACTTACAATATTTGTCTGATTATGCCTATTATGAGGCCCTTTTTTACATCTCTTCTCTCTGAATTTCTGCTTTTCTCCCCAAAGAGTTGATTTCTTTTATTTCTGTCTCTAAAATAAACACAAATCAATATTGTAACTATCCTCATAGTATTTTATAGCTGTATATTTATTAGTAAATGATAAATTCTGGATTATAGAGATTTTTTCTTGCTTATTTTTGTATATTTAGAATTTGTAATGTCTAGCACATGATACATACTTGATTGATGCCTGTAAAACATGAGATACATAATCCAAATTCAGCCATTTCCAAATTATTAACTTGTAAGACAGTGTAGATATTTGATAACTCTGACATATACATTTATACCTATTTTAAGCATGCATTATTTCTCTAACTTTAAATAATTATGTTTTAATTAAGTTCAACTAATTTCTTTTAAGCATTTTACAGTTTATATTTAACCAGAAATTTGTGGTCACTTTTTAAATAATAAGAGAAACTTATTTGAGGGATATTAGCTAGTGTTTCATTGTATTTGCCTCAATTTCATGATATAATTTATAATAAAGTGAGCCGTTGATACTAAAAATATTATAGGTCACAGAATATAATTTCAGTAATAGAAAATACATTTGTACATTTGGATATCTAAATGCAAACTACTGAATATTATATCCTATATTTCATTTATTCTAGTTTTCCAAGCAAGCAAGATGTATTGCTATCAGAATTAATTTCTCATTATTAAATTTAAGTATGAAAAACACCTTTTGAGATAGATTTTATGTTGAAAGCTTTCATTTTATGAAGTTTCTATCTTTATTCAGATAAAGGATAATGTATTTTTTATTGAAACATAGTTGATTGTACATTTCTGTAGTGTACAGAGTTGAATATCAACACTTGTGTGCAATGTGCGATGCTAAAATGAGGATAATTAGCATATTCAACATTATACAATGTAATCGTTTTTTGTGGCCCATCACCAACTCCTCTCTTACCCCGCTCCTTCTCCCCCTTTCCCACCTTTGCTAACCTAAGTTCTGTTCTCTCCTTTTGAATGTTCATTGCGTTATTGTGATTATTGTACTTTTCTTATTTATTTTAAAAACGTATTTGTTTTTAAGCTTCCACTTATGAGTAAGGACATGTGTTATTTCTCTTTCTGTGCCTGGCTTACTTCACTTACAATTTTTTCTAAGTTCTTCCATGTTGCAGTGAATGGCAACATTTCATTCTTTTTTATGGCAGAGTAGTTTTCCATTGTGTAAATATAATTTGTTATATTTGCATTGGCAACATTGAAAGCAATAATATATTCAGCTTCTATAATATTCATGCTACCATTGGGAATGATGGATATTGTTACTTCAAAGAAATATTTGAAAAAATTGTTTCTTATTAATTTGAAATGATAAAATTGATAGATACCTAAATATATATGCTCCCCTAACGAAGGATGTACTAATGAAGTTCTAAATAATTGGAGAAGCATTCTATGTTAGAGACTAAAAGAGTGTTAATGTCACAATTTTCCCAGAATTTATAGATTTAACAGAAGATTCATAATATATTTTATTCTATATGTTTTACATTTTTAACATTTACATTTAGGTCGATATTTATTTTAAATTAAGTATTGTGTATGATTTAAAGTAAAGATTAAGGTTTATTTATATGCATATGAATTTCTAATTGCACCAGAACCATTTGTTGAAAATACTATTCTTTACTCCTTAAATGTGCCTTATTGGATTTGTCAAAAAAAAAATTGAACTTATATGTCACATTTATTTCAAGAAAATTTATTGCTGTTCTTTACTGATCTATATATCTTTTTTATGTCAATACTATTGCATCTTAATCAGTATAGATTTATGAAAAGTCTTTGAATCAGGAAGTGTAAGTCATGTAACTTTACTCTTTTTCAAAATTGCTTTGGCTTTTCCAGGTTATTTGCATTTGTACATACATTTTGGAATCAGCTTGGCCACTGTACAAAAAGAAAATTTTATGATTTTGGTAGTGGTTATATTAAATTTATAGATCAATTTGGGGAGAATTGGCATCTTCAAAATTTTGGCTCTCCAAATCAATGAATATGTAACCCCTCTCTATTTATTATTATTCTTTGTTTTTTGCAGTAATATTAGCTAGTTTGAACTTTGTACAAGTCTTGAAGTTTGTTTTCTTAATTTTATTTTTAAATATTTATTCATTTAGATACTAATTTAAATAGCAATTTCATTAATTTTTAGTTCTAATAGTTTCTATTTATTGGTAGATTTTTTAGGATCCTTACATATAAGATTGCCTTTTCTGTGAATAAAGAGTTTTCCGTCTTCTTTTCCAATCTAGGTACCTCTTTTTTTCTTTTGTTTGTTCTTTAATTGCTTTATTGCACTGGATAGGTCTTCCATTTCCATTACAATAATGAAGGGAGGTGATCATATCCTTGTCTGGTTCCTGTTCCTAGGGGGAAAGCATTCAGATTTCACCATTAAATATGAAACTGTACGTTAATTACAGGTGTTATTAATCAGATAGAGGAAATTCTCTTCTACTGCTGGTTTATTGAGACTTTCTATCATGAAAGGCTGTTAGATTCTGTTACATATGTTTTGTACATTTAATGACATGATCACATGGATTTCAGTATTTATTCTATTATCATCAGGATAATAATTGCTATATAAAATGAGTTGGGAATCCTTTCCCCATTCTCTATTTCCTCAAATGTTTTGTGAATGATTAGTATTAATTCTTAAATGTTTGATATAATTCTCCAGTGCAGCTATCTGTGCCTTGACTTTTCTTTGTAAGAAGAATTTTAGTTAAAAATTACTTTATTAGATATAGGTTCATTTACATTTTTATTTATTCTTGAGTTTTGTTAATTTGTGTTTTTCTCATAAATTTTTTTATTTCATCTAAGTCCTCAAATTGTTAACAAAAGAGTGTTTTTAATAATCATTGTATTTATTTTAACTTACATGGTATCTGTAGTAATGCTCTCTCATAATGATTAAAATTTCTGCTGTTTTTTTTTTTCTCAGTCTAGTCTATATTGCTCACCTTCTTAAATAATGAATTTTTGGTTTTATTGATTTTTCTTTATTGCTTTCTGTTTTACATTTCAATGATTTCTGGTATGATTTCTGTTAATTTCTTCTAATATGAGAGCTTTATTTGCTATACTTTTATTTCAGTTTCTTAAAATAGAACATATGGTTATTTTGTTCTTTGCTTTTTCTTTTTTTGTTGAAACATTGTACGTATTTATGGGTTACAGAGTTATATTTCAGTACATATATACATTGTGTGCTGATCATTCAGGGTAATTAACCTATTCATCATTGCAAAATGTAATCATTTCTTTGTGATATGCACATTTGATATCCTTTTCTCCAGTCATTTTGTTACATGCACTAAATCATTATTGATTATAGATTTCTGGGTTGACAGCACAGTAATAGGGCTTATTTTTCCTATGTCACAGTGCTTTTGTGCCCATTCATCAGTCTCTCACTATCTTTCCTCCCCACTCCCATTTCCCAACTCTAGTGAATATAGTTCTTCTTTCTCTTTTCAACAGTACAACTTATTGTTATTATTTATTTGCTTTTGTTCATTTGTTTGTTTTGTTCTCTTTTTTTACCTTCTACATGTGAGTGAGGACACACATCTCTTTCTGTACCTGGCTTATTTCACTTAATGTAATTTTCTCCAAGTTCATCCATGTTGCTGCAGGTGGCAGAATTTCATTCTTTTTTATGACTGAGTAGTATTCTGTTGTATATGAAATTCCATTCCACATTTTCTTTATCCAGTCATCTGTTGATGGACATTTAGGTTGGTTCCATACCTTGGCCATTGTGAACACAGCTGTGATAAACATGGGGGAGCAGGTATCCTCTCAATATGATACTTTCAGTTCCTTTGGTTATATACCCAGTATTGAGATTGCTGGATCATATAGTATTTCTACCTGTAGTTGTCTGAAAAACCTCCATGCTGTTTTCTATAATGGCTAAACTAATTTATAATCCCAGCAACAATGTATAAGGGTTTCCCTTTCACCACATCTTCACCAGCATTTGTTATTTTCTATCTTTTTCATAATAGCTAGTCTAACTGGGGTAAGATGGTATTTCAATGTGGTCTGATTTGCATTTCTCTGATGATTAGTGATGTTGCATATTTTTTCATATACCTGTTGGCCATTTGCTTGTCTTCTTTTGAGTAATGTGTATTGAGCTCTTTCACCCATTTTTAAATGAGTTATTTATTTTTATTTTTTATTTTTTTTACTATTGAGTTGTTTGAGTTCCTTGTATTTTCTGGAAATTAGCCCCTTGTCAGGTGCATAGTTTGCAAGCATTTTCTCCCATTCTGTAGTTGTCTCTTCTCTCTGTTGATTGTTTCCTTTGCTGTGCAGAAGCTTTTCATTTTGCTAAAATCCCATTTGTTTAATTTTACTTTGTTGCCTATGCTTTTAAGGTCTTATTCTTAAAGTCTTTATCTAATCCTATGTCTTGAAGCATTTCCCCTGTGTTTTCTTCTAAAAGTTTTATAGTTGAAGAGCTTACATTTAAGTCTTTGAGTTGATTTTTGTACATATCGAGAGATAGGGGTCTAGTTTCATTTTTTATACATGGATATCCAGTTTTACCAACAATATTTATTGAAGAGGCTATCCTTTCCAAACTATATTTTCAGCACCTTTATCAAAGATCAATTGGCTGTAAGTATGTGGGTTTCTTCCTGGGATTTCTATTCCCTCCCACTTGTCCAAGTGCCTGTTTTTATGCCAGCACTATGATGTTTTGGTTCCTATAGCTTTAAAGTATAATTTGAAGTCAGGTAGTATTATGCCGCCTGATTTACTATTTTTGCTGGGGATTGCATTGGCTGTTCGAAGTCTTTTGTTGCTTCATATGAATGTTAGGATTGTTTTCTCTATTTCTGTGAAGAATATCATTGGTTATTTGATAGGGATTGCATTGAATCTCTAGATAACTTTGGGACATATGGACATTTTCACAACATTAATTCTACCATTCCATAATCATGGAATGTCTTTCCATTTATTTTTAAACTATTTAATTTCTTTCATCAGTAGTTTGTGGTTTGCATGGTAGAAGTCTTTCACCTCCTTGGTTAGATTTACTCCTAGGCTTTTTTTTTTTTTTTTTTTTTTTGATAACTATTGTAAATGTGATTGCTTTCTTGATTTCTTTTCATTCTAGTTTGTTGTTGGCATATAGAAACACTGGTGACTTTTGTATATTGATTTTATGTACTGCAAACTGCAGCTTACCAAATTTATCAGCTCCAAGAGTTTTTCAGTGGAGTCTTTAGTTTTTCTATGTACAGGTTCATGACATTTGCAAACAGGTGCAATTTTACATCCTCTTTTCCAATTTGGATGCCCTTTATTTCTTTCTCTTGCCTAATTGCTTTGGCTTGAACTTCCAGTACTATGCTAAATAGGAGTGATGAGAGTGGGCATCCTTGTCTAGTTCCTATTCTTAGAGGAAATCTTTCAGCTAAACTCTGGTCAGGATGATGTTAGCTGTGGGTTTGTCATCTATGACTTTTATTGTGTTGAGATATTTTCCTTCTGTACCTAATTTGTTGAGAGTTTTTAATCATAAAGAGATGATGAAATTTAGAGAATGCTTTCTCTGCATCTATTGAGATGATCATATGGTTTTATATTTCATCTTGTTGATGTGGTATATCATATTTATTGTTTTTTTGTGTGTTGAACCATCCTTAAATCCCTGGGAGGAATTGCACTTATTCATGGTGCATAATCTTTTTGATGTGCTGTTGGATTCTCTTTGCTAGTACATTGTTTTTTGTAGTGATAGACAGTTTCTTTCTCATTTTCATACCTGCTGTACTAGAGATTTTTATTCTTTCTTGTGTATTCATGATGATAGTTATTGCTCTTTTGATTCCAGATGCTGGACTCCCTTCAGAATTTCTTGTAGGGCCACTCTTGTGGTGAATTCCTACAATTTTTGTTTGTATGGGAAATATACAATTTCTCTCTCATTTCTGAGGATAGCTGGTTATAGTATTCTTGACTGGCAGGTTTTTTTCTTTTAGCACTTTGAATATATCATTTCACTCACTCCTGTCTGTAAAGTTTCTTTTGAGAAGTCTGCTATTAGTCTGATAGGGGTTCCCTTATAGATAACATCACACTTTTGCTGTTTTTAGAGTTCTTTATTTCTCTTTGACTTTTGAAAATTGTCTAAAACGTATCTTGTGGGACCCTTTATAATGTGCATTGGTTTGGATCTGTTTGAGCATCTTTGATCTTCTTGGATATGGGATACAATATCTCTCCCAATAGTTGGGAATTTGGAATTTTTTAGCTTTTAATTCATTAAATAGACTCTTGTTGCCTTGTCCTTTCTACTCCTCTTCTATTACCCCATAATATGCTTATAGTTATCAGAAAGATTTCATAGATTTTCTTTATTTTTAAAATTTTTTTGTTTTCTTTTTTTGGTCCAACTCTGTTAATTTAAAAAGCCTGTCTTTCAGTTCAGAAATTATTTCTTCCACTTTTTCTATCTCATTGCTTATGCTCTTGTTGTATTTATTTTATTAAAAGAATTTTTCAGTTTGAGGATTTTTGCTTGTCTCTTTTTTACGGTTTCTATATCTTCATTGAATTTCTCATACATGTCCTGGATTGATAGTTTTGGTTTTGGTTTTGTTACTTCATTGTGATTTCTATCTACTTTTTCTTGCACTGTGTTAAGTTTCTTTAAGATTGCTGTTTGGGATTCTTCTTAAGGCATTTCATTGGTTTCCTGTTGTTTGTGGTCTGGCATTGGAGAATTACTGTCTTCTTTGGGGGTGTCATATTTCCCTGTCTTTTCATACTTTTGTATCTCTGCATTAATATCTGGGTATCTTCTGGTGTACTCCCTTTGAAATTTTTTTAAGTAATTTTTCATGGGAGAGAATCTAACCTGTAGAATTGTACTATATTTACAATGGGTTGAGTGTTGTAGGTTTGGTTCTGGGTGAGTGTGGTAGTAGATGCCGGCTTGCTCCCAATACCCTCTCCCTGAAGTGGGTGAGTTGGTATGTCAAGCAGGACTCAGCTCCCAGGGAAGTTGGGCATGGATCCAGGCAGTGTGCACACCCCCTTGCATGCTGGGTCAGGTAAGACTCTGGGCTCCTGGGGAAGGTGGACATGGAATCCAGGTGGCCTGCCCACTCTCTGCTTGCTCTGTTTTGGTGAGGAGGGGCTCTATATTAGTTGTAGCTCTGAGTTCCAAGGGGGAACATGGGCAAGGTTCCATCTGGCCGGTACATTACTCCCATACTCTCCAGCCATGTGGGTAGGCCCACTTGGTTGGCAAGACTCTGAGCTCCACTGGCTCCTATCCCTAAATGGCAAGTTCCAGCAGCAGCCTGGGTCTGAGTGGGGTAGGGAGACTCAGAGTGCACTTTCCCTCTGGAAAAGTGAACTAATGTGGGCTCCTAATAGCTTTCCACACTGAGCTCAGTGAATACGAGAGCTTTATGAGTACTCTACATGGTTACTCTGCAGCCTGATTTGCAGGTGTCTATGGTGGGAGTGCCAGCTGAAGACCTCCCCACACCACCTTGACACAGCAGTACAGCATCTCTCTAGTCTCTGCTCCAGTCTTGGTCATGTATTTCCTCTATCTTTATATGTTGCTATGTTGCTGTGTAAAGTTTCTAGATCTTGGGGGTTTCCCTCACTGTTTTGCTGGATTCCAAAAATTTCTCCTAGACACTCTACTCTACAGGTAACTATCTGCTGTTGCTTTGAACTTTCTTTGCATTAGAGGTGAGGGTTGGATACCTCTAGTTGGCCATCTCTCAGTGGCTCTCTTATCCCTAGCACTAAATGCATGAATGAGAACCTGGAGGAGGCAATTCCTGATGTCTCTTATATCCCTTAGCTAAAGTAGATAATTTGATTACTGACTTTAGATTTTTCTTCCTTACTAATAAAAGTGTTTAAACCCATACATTTTCATCTGAGCACTGCTTTATTTGCATCTTATAAATTTTGATATGCTGTTTTTTTAAACCAAGTTTAATATGTTTTCTAATTTTTCTCATAATTTCTTCCTTTACACATGGGTGATTTAAATTATGTTGCTTATCATCCTAATATTTGTTCATTTTAAAATTTTAATTTAGTTGTTAAATTTTCATTTAATTCCATGTTCAGAAACCTTACTTCATATCAAAATACTTTCAATTTAAAAAAAATTATAAAAACATCCTTTGTGTCCCAGCATGTGTATGTACTAAAAAATGTTCTAAGTGCACTTAAAATAAATGTGTATTTTACTCCTTTTGGTTAGAATGTGTTGGATATGTCAGATGGGTAAAGTTGTTTGATAATGTTGTTCCATTCTTCTATATCTGTACTGATTTTCTGTGTAGTTTTTCTATAAGTTGCTAAGAGTACTAAAATCTATTAATGTAATTTTCAAATTGTCTACTTTTTCTTTCAAACTTCAGCTTTACCCCTATGCATTCTGGAACTTACTGTGTGGATATGCATTTATAATCATGATATTTTACAGCTTTATTGGCTTTTCATCATTATTAAAAGTCCTTTTTTGTCTCAAATAATATTTCTTGTGTTAAAATTTCTTTTGTCTACTATTAATATAGCCACTCCAATTATCTTATGGTAACTATTTGTATAGTTTAATTTTTTACCACCCTTTTACTTTCCATCTGTGTTTTGTAATCTAATGAATGTCTTTCATAGATAGTATATAGCTAGATCAAACTTTAAATCCAACCTGAAAATCTCTGCCTTTCAATTAGAATATTTAGTCAACTAATATGTAATATAATTAATTATTCAGTTGAAATTATATTTGCATTTTCACTATTTATTTCTATATATTTGTGTGTGTGGGTTCCTCCGTGCCTCATCTTACTGAATTATTCTATTTTAAAGAAATGTTTCATTTAAAAAATTTTTGATTATTCTGTTAATTATTTAGCTGCATTATTTTCCTGTGGTTAACCTAAGGATGAAAATGCACTTCAACTTATAGTAATCATCTTCTGGTTAATATCTGTTAAATACTGGTGAAAAATAGCAACTTTAAAC